>NC_057712.1:22381220-22480366 GCF_004010195.1 Chiloscyllium plagiosum | reverse complement strand
GACGAGGGACTCGCGAAGGGAGTGGTCTCTCTGGAACGCTGATAGGGGTGAGGAGGGAAATATATCCCTGGTGGTGGGGTCTGTTTGGAGGTGGCGGAAATGATGGAGGATGATACGATGTGTCCGGAGGTTGGTGGGGTGGAAGGTGAGGACCAGTGGGGTTCTGTCCTGGTGGCGATTGGAGGGGCGGGGTTCAAGGGCAGAGATGCGGGAAGTGGAGGAGATCTGGTGGAGAGCATCGTCGACCATATCGGAAGAGAAATTATGGTCTTTGAAGAAGGAGGCCATTTGGGTTGTACAGTATTGGAACTGGTCCTCCTGGGAGCAGATGCAGCGGAGGCGAAGGAATTGGGAATATGGGATGGCGTTTTTACAGGGGCAGGGTGAGAGGAGGTGTAATCTAGGTAGCTGTGGGAGTCAGTCAGTTTGTAATAAATGTCTGTGTTGAGTCGGTCGCCCGAGATAGGATAGGATAGATAGGTAGATAGGATAGTGAAGAAAGCATTTAGTATGCTTTCCTTTATTGGTCAGTATTTTGAGTTGGGAGGTCATGTTGTAGATGTACAGGATATTGGTTAGGCCACTTTTGGAATACAGTGTGTGCAATTTTAGTCTCCCTCCTATAGTAAGGATGTTGTGAAGTTTGAAGAGGTACAGAAAAGCTTGACAAGGATGTTGCCAAGGTTGGAGCATTTGAGATATAGGCTGGGGCTGATTTCCCTGGAGCGCGGAGGCTGATGGGTGACGTTATACAGGTTTACAAAATCATGAGGTTCATGAATAGGGTAAATAGACAAAATCATGAGGTTCACGAATAGGGTAAATAGACAAAATCATTTCCACATGTTGGGAGAGTCCAGAACTAGAGGGCATAGGTTTAGGGTGAGAGGGGAAAGATTTAAAAAATGACCTGAGGGCAACATTTGTTTGCAAAAGGTGATGCATGTATAGAATGAGCTGCCAGAAGAAGTGGTGGAGATTGGTACAATTACAACATTTCAAAGGCATCTGGATGGGTATATGAATAGGAAGGGTCTACAAGGATATGGACCACATGTTGGCAAATGGGACTAGATTAATTTAGGATATCTGATCAGCATGGACGAGTTGGACCAAAGGTCTGTTTAATTGCCATACATCTCTATGACTCCAAATGCCATGACGGAGGGAATTCCAAGATTTTGACCCAGCGACAGTGAAGGAATTGGTGATGCTTCTAAGTTTGGAATAGATCATTTTTGGCCAGGTAATGAACAATATTAATCGATTATGAAGCTATGGGAGGTGAATGTTTCTGTTCAGATCAGACATGATCTAATCGATTCGCAGAGCACAGATCTGTTGGTGAATAACTTTGTTTTGTTCTCAAGTTTCTATGGACGGAGGAATAAATTCAACCAGGATTCTATTATTGCAGCTATTGTTACATTTAATTATAACATCCATCTATTACAAAAGGTGTTTTTGTAAATCTCTTGTGCTATGTTCCCATAGGCGCAGGAACAGGTAAATTACCAATTCTTTATTTTCTAGCCTTTATAGAAGGCACATCTGAAAATGACATATTTTCTGTGGTGATTATGTCAATAATTAAGATAAATTTAGGTTAAGGTTGAAATGTAGAGCACAGTCAATTTACTAAATAAATATTAAGTCTCCATATTAATGTAGTAGATTGGGTTACTGAATTGCAATTGTAACCTGATAAACTTGAAAATAATTATGATCTTCTGACTTTGGAAAATGGAAAATTTCCCACATGCTTCGTGTTTCGTGTTTGTACCACCCAAGTAGTGCTTAACTGCGATTACATGTCATGTGGACGTAAATTAATCTTCAAGCTGTCATTAGCTCACCAAGTACAACATGGTTTGTTTTTATAATCACTGGTCGTAAGTGGTCAGGCCTTCTTGTTTAAAATAAAGGACAGGAGGTCACACACTAACGTAGTTCAGCCAGAGAATGAATTCAATGACTAGTCGGTTATTCCATGTGTTTATACTTATTTGTGTTTGTGGATTAAATGTCAGTTTTTGAAATATTTCTGTTTAAAGTCTGTGAGGACCTCCAAAGTTTTGGAACAAAAGTTCAAACCTCATCTTTTGCTACTTTTTAACAGAAGTGTTGAGATCTGCCACTGGAGTGATGATTAAATCAGTCCCACTTTAAAGCCCTGTATTTATTAAAATATGCTCTTTATTAATCATGTTTACTGTTTAATAATTTTCGCTAAAATAGAACAGTTAAAATACAAGTCCAGCACTGGCACAATCAGCTCTAACCTCTTCTAATTGATACACCATTCTGACTCGGACACGTATCCCCAGTCCTTCAAATACAATATTTTGGAATTCTGCTCCATCTAATTTTATTCTGGGCAGATCCTCATCAGAAGATCACAGAATTTTAAGGAAAATGCAGCAATGTGTAGGGTCTCCAAGGATGGGGAATAAAAACCAAATTTCCCCAACATTGCTAAAAACCGTTTCTTTATTCAAAGAATCTCTCAAGCCTAAAGAAAAGGATTGAGCTGAGCCATTGCCAAAATGTCAGCTGCTAATTTTTCATAAATTAATCTAGGTTCTCTATTTTTCTCTCAGAGGGTTGTGTATCTTTGGAATTCCATTCCTCTAAAGGCAATGGATAAATAATCTTTAAATATTTTTAAAGCCAAAGATGGATACCTTCTTGATTGTAAAGAGGAAGAAAGATTATTGGGGATATGCAAGAATATAGAGTTGAGATTAAAATCAGATGGGTCATGATCTTGTTGAAATAGTGGAGCAGGCTTGAAGGGCAGAATGGCCTCCTCTTGTTCTTTGTTTGTATGTGAAATAGCTGCACAGAGTCCAGTAGCCCGTCACCCTTTATTTACTTGTGTACAGCTCACTGGTTGTGGCCTAGCCAGCTCAGAGTCAGTCCCCTGAACTGAGGAGATTCTGTTTTTCTTTCTTTTTTTTCTTCTTAACAAAAAAGGTATACCAGTTAACAAAGCTGGCTTTGCAAACCAGCCAATTTAGGAATCAGGTTCTCCCAAAAAAAGCAGAAACCAACATCACCACTAACACACTGACTGTGGCCCAGCCAGCACAGAGTCAGCGCCCTAAACTGAGGAGATTCTAAATCTCCTGGTTATTTTAAATTTTTTTTATTCTAAATCTCCTGGTGATTTTTTTCTTTCATTTTTTCTTTTGTCTTTACCCCCACACTTCCGCCTAACTGTAGTAGTGCTTATATTTCCCCCAGCACCCATGATGTGTGTGTGTGTGTGTGTGCAGGTGTGAGACACAGTGAAAGACACAAGGTGTACAAATCTTTATTCAGTTTCCACAACCAGGAAGAAAAGAAACACCCGAGTGGCCAGTGACAAGCAATGCCTTTCTCATCAAAGAAATCTCCTGGTTATATTTCTTTTTTCTTTTTTTTTTCAAAATAGAGTTGGAATCCCCTGTTTCTATTTCTTTATTTTTTCTGACAGGAAAACACCCGGGTGGCCAGTGACAAACACTGCCCTTCACATCAAAGGGCAGTGCTGTGTGAGATCTCCTGTTTATTTATTTATTTATTTATTTTTTCCTTTCCTCGACACTCCTGTTCTTTTTCTTTTTTCTCCACCTAAGTGCGGTAGTGCTTATTTTATCCCCAGAATCTCCTGGTTATATTGGACAGCCTGGGTTTTCCTGATTGGTCCAGGTTAACAATCCCAATCAGGGATCTCATAGTCAGTAAGATCCAGCTGGTTCCAATCAATACAATATGTTTGTATGTCTTGCTCAACAATTTTTGGTTAATTCCATTTCTGCTTTTGTAACTTATCTTTATTGATTTGGTGAATCAGTTATCCAGTTTAAACTCCGTGCATAGCATTTGATAGACAAAGTTGAAATGAATGTTTACTGCTTGGACCTTTGCAGGTGTCTTCCCATATGCCTGTGGCTTTCAAAGCCACAAAACAAATGTTTTCAATGACAATTGAATATTCTGAAAATTCCTTGCAAATGATGAAATTGATTCCTTGAAGTCATGTGAAATAAAATAGTTGGAAATGTTTTGCTGAAACAGCTACAACTTTCTTTTGCAGGCCCTGCTGGTGAAAAAGGCCATAAAGGTGCAATGGGTCACCCTGGCAAAATAGGCCCAGCTGGGTTAAAAGGTATACTAACATTTTTGTTTAAATAAATTAGTACTTGATTTAATACAGACACTCTCTGGATTTTTTGACACTTCTTGGCATCATAATTTTCTCTCATGTTGCATTACCTTATGTTTTCCTTCATTAATTATTGTTTTACTTCTATCAATATGACTGAGAAATTCTGATACTTTATGATTGTGCATATATTTGTGAGGTTGACAAGCTGCAACAGTATTTTGGAGATTTAAGGATATAATTAGGTAATACTCCGGAAATGGGCATAAGCTATGCCCATAATCATGCCCACACATATCCAGGAAATGGGCGCATTGTGCTGGAATTTATATTGGTGAGGGTGTTATCACATGCAAGGTAGAATAAGCAGGCAGGTTGGTAGTTAATCAATTAGTGTACAAGGCTGATTTGATGCAAAAAATACCATTTTGGAGCTAAACCTGTCAAAATAACTAAACATGTTGTCAGGAGCAGGAAGATTCCCAATCCCATTAGCGCTATTTAAAAGAACTCAGCTACTTACAGATTAATTTATTCCTGATGCTTTGGTTCTATAAGTGTTTCTGACTTGTACTATCAAGTGTTTCAGGTTTTCTTTTAGCTATTTTCTAATCAACCTATTCAGAAGGTTTTTTGATGATACCCCAGCTTTTTCACAAATGAATTGCTTCAAGACATGGCTGCACTTGTAGGCATTCCCCTTGGAGTAGAGCAATCTATGGCCTTAAAAAACATAGCATAGAAGTAAGCCATTCAATCCATCAAGGCTACACCAACCCTCCAAAGATCATCCGACCCAAACCCATCCCCTACCCTATCACCTTGCATTTCCCATGGCCAATCCACCCAACCTGCACACCTTTGGACTGTGAGAGGAAACAGGAGCACCCAGAGCAAACCCACACAGACACGAGGAGAATTTGTACATTTCATACAGACAGTCAACCGAGGGTGAACTTGAATATTGAGTGGCATCAATGCTAACTACTAAGCCACCATGCCACCCAATTACCCAATGCTAGCCCTTCCTTTTAATGGAATTGAAAAGGTTTGTACTACCTCAGGATTCAACTTGGTGTGTGACCATAGGCAGCAAAGCAAGAAGACCAGTGATTGAGACTCTAGAAACTGTTGTGACAACTTAATTCTCTGTTAGTTCTCTATGCCAGCATTATTTTTGCCAGGATAAGTGGCTTCTGGTTGACAAGGTCTGGCTGCTGATGACATGGCTGATGAGTCCAGTACATGAACATGTGTACAACGTGCATTCAACAAAAGTCATGGTGCCACATGAATAGAAGACTGTTAGTATTCTGAAACATTGATCAGACAGTAGGACCCTTACATTACGCAGCAGAACATGTGTAAGTTTACACACGTGAGGGCAGCAGTTGCCTTCAGCTAGAGGATTATATTAACTGAAGAACAGAGCTTAATGAGGAGGAATGGGAGTGGTAGGAAGAAGAGGAGACATGGCAATCCAGGCAGTCTCACCCTGAGTGATATAGAAATGCTGGTGTTAGACTGGGGTGGACCAGGTTAGAAGTCAGACGAACCAGGTTATAGTCCAACAGTTTTATTTGAAATCACAAACTGGCAACAATCTGAAAGCTTGTGATTTTAATAAGCCTATTGGACTATAACCTGTGTCGTCTCATGCTAAGTGGGTGATCTATAATGTTTCATCTGAGTTCAATGTCAGTATTCACACGCAAACTCCCATTCACCAACAGTCCATTAGCTTTCTTTCCCTGTTACTAACCCCGGAAGTATCCACTTTGCCACAGTGCAAAAATGAAAGCTACTGAGAAAGAAACATTCCACATTAAATGTAAGTGAAATTATGAATATTGTACAAATGAGTTAACAAATCACCCTTCTGTGTTCCCTTAGAGCTTGCCTTACCTGTGCCTTTCCCTGTCCTAGAGCTTCTATGCAGTGCTACATAGCTGATGGAAGGCTCCTGAGCTTTACTGGAAAAGATATCATGTAACTTTGGAGAATTGAGCAGCTTTAGGTCGACAAGGCCTTACTGTGGACTGTGCCATCTCTGCATAGACAATAGCAGGTTGCTGTGGTAGCAAGACAATGCAAGTGGTAGTGATGGCAGTGATGGCAGGAAAGAATGCTGTCTTCTGGAGAGATGTCAGCACGTTTGTGTCCTCAAATAGCTCCAGTGTCATCATTTACATAATAATTTCCTTCTATTCATGTACAAATGTTATTAATTACACAATATCTATTGCTCTGGTTTATCAATAATTGGTGATATGTACATTTAAGTGGGAGAGTGGGGTAAGTGGATTTGAAATGCCCATCAGCCATGATTAAATAGTGGAGTGGACTTGATGGGTGGAATGGCTTTACTTCCACTCCTATGTCTTATGGTCTTAAGTAAACAAGAGTTTTTTAGGATTACCCCTGATTATCAATTCTCATCACCCAAGTATCTTTCCTCTATCACCCCTCTCCCCCAGTACCCTCCCCAACACCCCTTCATAAGACAGGATGATTTTGTAGAGATTGGCAGTTTTCTACTCCCTCACTCAATTGCCCATTGACCATTTATGAACCTGGATATTGAATGTATGCAAGATTGACAAGCAGGAGGCTGGAAGAGCACAGCAAGCCAGGCAGCATCAGGAGGTGGAGAAGTCAACATTTTGGATGTAACCCTTCTGGTCCTGAAGAAGGGTTACACGCAAAACGTTGACTTCTCCACCTCCTGATGTGCCTGGCTTGCTGAGTTTTTCAAGCCTCCTGCTTGTATACCTTGGATTCCAGCATCTGCAGTTTTTTTTGTCTCTAATTGAACATATGCAGGCATTTTGTAGTGCTAGTGTCAAGACCATCCCTCCCTCACTAATATTTATAAAGAAAAACATTAAGGGTTACTGAGCAGAATATCCTTGCTGCTTTTCCAACCATGTCTTTAAATAAAGTTGACCTGATAGTAATGTGGTTACTACTATCCCAGTCAAATTTATACTTGAAATAGACCATGAACCTTCTTGGCCTGGATAGGTTCAAAGAGGTTTACCCCCAAGATGTTGCCTGGATTGAAGCATATTAGCTATCAGGAGAGGTTGAACAAACTTGGATTGCTTTCACTACAGGCTGAGGGGTGACTTGATAGACACTGAGGGGTGACTTGAGAGGTGTGGAAGAGACTTTTTCCCAAGACAGAAATGTCAAATAATAGGGGCCATAGATTTAAGGTGAGAGGACAAATGTTTAAAGGTGATATTCGAGGTAATGTTTTACATGGAGAGAGTTAGGTGTCGGGAACGTGCTGCCAGGGGAGCTGATAGAGGAAGAGACAATAGCAACATTGAAAAGACATTTAGATAAAGGCATATATGGGTAGGGAAGACTGACTATTTGCAGGGAGAATGGCACATGGTCAGCACAGACAAGGTAGGTCAAAGGGCCTGTTCCTGAACTGTACTGATCTATGTTCTATTCCAAAATGGGCATATCAATTGGACCATCATAGGGACAGTGTTTGACAATGTTTTGACTAAAAGGGTATTTTAATTTGCTACTGGCCTGTGTGCCACATTTAATAAAAAGTGTAATGTAAAAATTATGTTTTTCTGGCAAATAGGTCACATATTAGAAATTTCCCAAATTTGTGACATGTTTATTCATACAGTGTTTCGAGCCACGATATTTAATATTTGTTCTTGGCATGTAATGCTCTCTTCCTGGAAGAAAAAATAATTAGCCATTGCATCTATTGTCAGCATGCTGTATATTTTGACCGCCTTAAAATAAAGGCATATTGGGTAATTGTGTTGTACATGGTCCATGATTACCAACTAATTTTGTCAGAAAATTATGGTTGATATGCATTAGAATTTTCATTTGCTGCTATTTAGGGGGAGACTTCCTGCAAAGAAGGAAGATTAAGGCCTCACTGTTGTAATTGTTAATATTATTTGATCTTTTTATCTTTGCGGACAGGGAGTCGATATCTTATGATATTGTCAGAGGGGAGAAGATAATTAAAGAGTTCAGTCCTCAGCTTAAAGTCATGTCTTGATTTTATACGAGACTTTGATTTTATTAACAGTTGAACAGCATAACCAAAAGAAGTTAAAAGCAGAGAAATAGAATTGTTTGAAGCTTATCAGTTTCTCTATAATATAGATTGAGGAACCAGAAAATTTAAAACTCAGTAATCAGTGTGCTACTACTGTTGAATCTTGAGACCAGATTACAATGGCTGTAATCTGAACAAAGTAATTGATAGTTAAATATGAGAGCAGAAAGTAATGTTTTGTGGGTTGCATGCATGTACAAAAATAAGATATTAATATATTATAAATATTTAAAGTTATATAATCAGTTTTATTCAAACCAGAGTTTAGAGGAATGAGTGGATGTGATTGAAATATATAAAATTCTAACAACGCTGGACAGACTTGACATGGAAGGATATTTCTGCTATTTGGGAGGTCTATATCTAGAAGCCTCAGCCTCAGGATTTGAGTTAAGCCATTTAGTTCTGAGATGAGGAAACATTTCTTCACTCAAAGAGTGGTCAAACTGTGGAATTTGTTACCGCAATTAGCTGTGGAGATTGGGTTACTGAATATATTCAAGAAAAAGATTGATCATTTTTAGGTAATAAAGACATCAAGGAGTTTGGAGAGAAATAGGGAATATGAAATTGCGATAGAAGATTGGCCATGATCATATTGAAGAGCAGATCAGGTTCAAAGGGCTGAGTGGCCACTGCTGCATCTCGTTTCTATGTTTAATTTGATTAGACTACAAGTGGAATATTATGGTAACTTGTTTTTGTGTTAATTATAAATCAGTTTTGTTTAATTAAATGCAGATGGAAGGCATTAAATGGGATTCACATGAGCTTATATAAAGCAGGGCAAAAAGTAATTAGTTTTGAGACCCCATCTTAAGATTACCTCAGGAGCTAATTTTCAATTTTTTGGGGGGGCTCTCTTTCGTTTTCGGGACTACCTTATCATTCTCACTGACTCTTACAATGGATGATACAATCTCATACTAACATTACCTTTTGAATGTTGAAAGATGAGTATTTGGAATCACACATCGTTAATAATTATCAATGCTTTGTTTAACTTAAAGCCATAGCACACAAAGAAAACATTAATTTCTGTGATGTGACTTTATTTGAACTGGCACAACACAACAGACCTAAGTTAGCAATAAAAAGATTTTTTTCAAAATAACTCTCACACACTTCTACACACCAAAGTCATTGCACTTAAAAGACTGGTGAGGTAACAGCTCATGCATTTCTATTGCATTTTTACAAAGCTGATGGATTTTCACCAGGCAATTACAACTGCTCTTATTGCACCTCAGATTTGGATCTCAGATTTAAATTTAGCCCTTTAGCATTGTTTGTCACAACAGCAACCACCAATTATTTTCTCCATATTGGATCTCCTGGGATGTCAAGACTGATACATGAAGAGTGACTGAATTGATGAGAATAATATTCACTGGAGATTAGAAGAATGTGGCTGGGATCTCATAAACACCTATACAATTCTAACAGGATTGAAAAAGGTCAATGCAAGAAGGATGTTCCCATTGACCAGGGAGTCCAGAACCATGGATCACAATTTAAGGATATGGGGTAGGCTATTTAGGACTGAGATGAGAAATTTCTCTACCCAGAGAGTGGAGAGCCAGTGGAATTCTCTACCACAGAAAGCGGTTGAGGCTAAAAAATTGACCGTTTTCAGGAAGGAATCAGATATGGTTCTTCGGGCTCATGGAGTCAAAGATTACGGGTAGAAAGTGAGAACAATCTTGAGAGAATGGTGCCGGAAAAGCACAGCAAGTCGGGCAGCATCTGAGGAGCAGGAAAATCAACGTTTCGGGCAATAGCCCTTCATCAGGACTTCCTGATGAAGGACTTTTGCCTGAAACATTGATTTTCCTGCTCCTTGGATGCTGCCTGACCCGCTGAGCCTTTCCAGCAGCACATTCTTGACTCTAATCTCCAGCATCTGCAGTCCTCACTTTTGCCTAGTGGGAACAGTGTACTGAGTTGGATCATGATCATATTAAATGAATGAGCTGAATAGCATACTCATGCTGAGCTGAATGTGTGTGTGTGTGTGTGTGTGTGTGTGTGTGTGTGGTGCTTTCAACAAAAATTCAGATAACACAGGAGGACAGGCTATAGCTCAGAGTAGAAACTGAAGAAACTCAAATTCTTGTTTCTTAATTTATCAGGAAACAAAGGAGATACTGGTGATCTAGGACCAAAAGGGGAAAATGGAGATCCAGGTAGAGTCACCAAAAGTTCTATTGGTGTACCCCTGCTTTGTGTTAAGTCTGTGTCTTTAATTATGTGCATGATTAATGTCTTGTGTACATTCTCTCCAGGTTTACCCTGTGAGTGTGGCCCCCTGAGAAAGGTAATTGGAGAAATGGACATTCTTGTGACACAATTAACAAATGAACTCAATTTCATTAAAAATGGTAAGTTTTATCACTTATATCAAGGCAGACCTCTTTGCCTATATTATTTCAACCCTTACTGTCAGATGACATTTACATTGTCTTTTAGAGAAGGTGATTCAGTTATTAACCTTTCAAACTAAACCAATTGCTAAGTACAAGCATGTGTACATTTAGAGTTGTAATCCATTTGCTTTTTATGTATCATGCTCTATAAGACTTTGTACGGTTGTTAGATACAATTAAATACAGTGGTTAGATTAGAGTATCTGTTCTGTATACAGTCGACAATCTGAGAGCAAATTGTGCTTAAAATTTCGTTTTTCTGAAGTTACAGATCAAGTTTTCATCAAATTCATTTGCATGATTACAAGTGCAAAATCTTCCATGAATGGAGGAAATGGAGCAATGTAACAGCATGTCATTATTTATTCTTCCCTTGCATTAAAAATATTCAATTACACATTTAACAGTGGGGGTAAACTATTTTTTCAAAACAGCTGAAAATGAGCATTTCCAATAAGTATGCAATCGATTACCTCTCAGTAAACCAATTTTAAATCTCTGAAAATTACTTTAAAACTATAAAGAATCATTTGCACTCGTCAGTTCCTTTCTAAATTAGACTTCATTTAACATGTAAAAACCTTTACAATAATCCACTAGTGTCTGCACTCAAAAGACAGCTTAATTTGAAGATCCTCTTTGAACAGGCACAATCGCTAATTTGATATGGGGTGTCATCAAATTTGTTGACTGAATCAGCTACCTACCTGATCTTTTTCATAAAACAGTGTAAAAATCAAGGAAACTCAATTTAAGCTTAATAAAACTTGTAAAATCAATTCACCTTTATGCTAGCATTGCTGATTTCAGTGCAAACTAACAAAAACTCTTTGTTATGAAACTTAGTCAAGTATAGAGATAGTCAGGTGAAGTTATTAAATTTTATCACACAAATTTTACCAACTACTTGACTCATTGCAATTATCTTGGTCTTTGTTTATTTGGTGGCATTCACTTAACCTTATTATTTTGAAAATATTTATTCACTTTCTTCCTGCCTTTTTTGTTCATTCATGAGGTGTGGGTGTCACTGGAAAAGGCAGCATTTGTTGCTCACCTTATTTGCGCTTGAGAATGTGATGGTGAGCAAACTTCTTGAACTGCTGTAGTCCGAATGGGGTAGTTAGACCCACAGTGCTATTGGGACAGAAATTGCAGGTTTTTGACCCATCGAAGAAATGGAGAAATTCTTCCAAGTCAGGATAGCATGTGGCTCAGAGAGAAATTTGCAGATTTCTGAGTTAGAGTGGTTATGGATTTGAAAGGTGCTGTTGAAGGAGCCTTGGTGAATTTCTGCAGTGCGTCTTGCAGATGGTATGCTGTGCGGTTATTGTGCATTGGTCATAAATAGAATGAATATTGAGACTAGTGAATGAAGTGCCATTCAAATGGACTGCTTTGTCCGGGATAGTGTAAAGCTTCTTGAGTTCTGTTGGAGCTGTATTCATCCAGGCAAGTTGAGAGTATTTTATCACACTCCAGACTTGTACCATTTTGATGGTGGATAGGCTTTCAGATGTGTCTAGAGGTGAGCTACTTGAATTTGGATTCCTTGATTTGGATATATTCTATGATCTCATAAGATTCCCCATTATTCTGTTCATAACTAAAAAGAAAATCCTTATCTCTCCCTTTTTTCTTTTGGTGATGATTTCTGCACTCTAGTTACAATTTCATCAATAAACGTGTTCAAACATTGGAAATTGGACCATATAAACGAAATTTAAGAATATATAGACATTACAATCAAAGCATAATGGATGATGATGTTGTAGTGGTAATGTCAAATGGATCCAGAGGGCCAGGCTAATAGGCTGCAAACACAGGTTCAAATCCTACCGTGGCAGCAAGTGGAATTTGAATTTAATTAACACATTTAATTAATTGATAGAGTTCTGGTATTGGATGCTAGTCTCAGTAACAGTGCCATATAAACCATCATCAATCGTGGCAAAAACTCACTGGTTTCATTAATGTCCTTGAAGGAGGAAAAGCTGCCGTCTTTGTGTGTTCTGGTCAACATGTGACTCCAGATTCACAGGGGATTATGGTTTAGCTTTAACTTTTGTCTGAAATAGCCTAGCAAGCTATTGACTTGTAACAGACCACTAAAAATAACAGCACTGTGGGACTACCTTCACCAGATAGATTGTGGTGCTTCAAGAAAGCATCTTCTCAGCTATCTTACAAGAGAAGTTAAGAATAGACAACAAATTTGCCAGCAATGCCCACATGCCATGAAAAATTAAAAAGAAAATCAAACTGTGAGGTATGAAGTTTTATGTTTCCTGTGTAAGAATGTGCTTAAGCTCATTAAGACATTACTCATTTTGAATGTTCCCTTCCATAAAGACACAGGAGGTTTACCAGTTGAAGACATAGTTTGCATGGGGGAACATATGGATCTTTGTAAAGCTGCTTATATCTTATTAAATATAACAGAAGTCAAAGTGCTCACTTTTCAGCACTGCCCTCCCCTGCAGCTGTTGCTGGAGTACGAGAGGTAGAGAATAAGATTTACCTACTGGTGAAGGAGGAGAAGAGGTACACAGATGCCCATGAGTATTGCCATGACCGAGGAGGACTACTTATAATGCCAAAAGATGAAGCAACCAATAGTCTCATTGCTTCTTACATCAGCGAAGCAGGTCTCAGCAGGGTATTCATTGGTGTTAATGATCTGGAGGAGGAAGGCCAGTTTGTCTTTACAGATGGGTCACCCCTGCAGACCTTCAACAAGTGGCGTACCGGAGAGCCGAATAATGCCTACGATGAAGAAGACTGTGCGGAGATGGTATCTTCTGGGGGCTGGAATGATGTTGCCTGTCATATTACAATGTACTTTGTCTGTGAATTTGATAAAGATGCTCCTTAATTCAGTCAGGTCCTGATGTTGTAGCATTATATTATTCCACATTGACAATGGAGAAATCAGTATTAGTTTTAAAAGCTATGATACCTCAATGGGGGAATGATTAAAACCACCAGAGTATTTGTTTTATAAGACTCATTTTCACTCACCTTCTTAGATGTATGATACAAGTACTGTAGGATAATATATTGAGTTTTAGCAGAACCATTTTCTTGTGCTTTATAGTTTCCGTGAACAAGGCAAGAGGTAATTTGACATTGGATGGCAGCTTAAAGAGAGAAGATCAATGAAGTCAATGAGAATGAAAATTTCAGAGCTTTGTGTAATAGATGACTAATCTTACATTGTCTATTTTACACTGTCACAAACAAAATTACCAGCCCAAACCCTCTCATTTGTTACTTAAGTTTCTCTTTCCTCATTTGCTATTGGTTGGGTCTTTCAATTTATTTTTCAAAGCTGTAAATGGCAAGCTATTCCTTGCTGTTTTTGGCTAAACAATTCACTGCCTGTTCAAAATGAACATTAAAGTGAGCTCTATTATAATTCCTTTTCTTGCCATTCTGCGCAAGATATGAGTGGTTAGAATTGCTATCCTCATTTTCTACTTATTTTAAAGTATTCCGATCATAGAATTTTATACAATAGAATTTCAGAGATACCAGGGAGCACAAGAGGTGAATTACCTGTATCTATGACTGTGCCAGCATCATATCTGCAGGCCTATCAACTGCTGTGTGACAATGACTGAGGACCTTAGTTCACTATCTGTTGTCAGGAAACTTCTGCCCATTGGGATTGTACTGCTGCAGTAGTATAATCAGGGAAGCTCAAGAGGCCAAAATTAGAAGAGAACAGATACCTTAGAAGGTTGTGGAGGAGATTACAGAGAGAGAGCAAAGGGTTAGATCATGAAAGAGTTTGACAATGATGGGAATTTTACAACTGGGGCAGTTTTTAACAATGCAGAGTTCATGGCTCAACATGGTAGTGGAATTTTGGATGATTTCACATTTAAAGAGGGTATCATGTGGGAATGTTGGCCAGAACTGGTTTGGAATGGTCAGATTTAGAGATAACTAAGGCATGTGAATGATGGTTCAGCAGTAGATCTAAATAGGCTGAACTTGGAAATATTATTGAGTTGGAAGTAGGTGATCCCAATGATTAAGAGGCATATGTTTGTAAGCTTAACTCAGGGTCAAATATGAAAACCCAGTTGCAAACAGACAGTTGCCACGGAAAAAGTTGGAGTCAGTCGCAAGTGAACAGAGATTGTGGTGAGGGCCAAAGGTATTGGTTTAAGTTCCCTTAATATTTAGCAGTCTCCAATTATTTCCAATATGTATTCTTGGTGCATAGCACCCTCATCAAATAGCTGCTTTCACTTTTTCCCGTCTGTACACTGTGACTGAGCACTATTATCTCCTCAAGCTTAATATTTGTATTCTCTGGTGTGTGTATTAATGCTTCCGTCAATTGATGAGTGATATAGGCACTAGTTTGGTCAAGGTCTCTGACACTTCTGGTGGGCTCCTCTTCCAGGTCTAGAACATAGAGGTTTTAATGGCGGCTCCAGAGACAGCTTCAAACAGAGGTTAGTATTTCTCTGGTTAAGGTTATATTGATGATTGGGAAGGATAATAACACATGGCAAGGGCAGAATGGTACTAACCCTGTGCTTGGCAGGAGACCTGTGATTTCAACATCTCTATTCTTTCAATGCACATATAGACAAAAATATCCAGGGCAGCCAAGATAAGTGTAATCTTTTCTAAGACCTCCTCTGGTTTGAATTTGTTATTATATACTATCTTATTATACCTTCTGAACTGTGAGATGTATTTGGTTACCACATGTTCACTGTTTATTTCTGTGATTCTGTATAAACAAAATATCTTACTGATTTTCAAGTTTCATTAACATTGACTTACTTTATAGATCCATTATCCCTTTGATGTAGTTTCTGGCAACACTGTAAAAGATGTTGACAAACCTAGCATCTCTGTACAGCTCTGTACTCAATATATTGCTGACATTGTGTAATTTGGTTTCAACTGTGATCAGTTCTACTGATGTTGCCATTTTCTGGTACAAGTGATATTAAATATTTAGTGTTGTAATAGGACACAGTTGTCATTTTTATACTAAGATACCCATGTTCAGCTGATGTGATTTTGTGAAGGTAATGCACGTTAAAATAGCTTGACTGCTTGTGCTGTCTCTTAGCAATAATCAGTAATCCAGGCTAAGAAAACTAACAGTAATATGAAAGTAATTCATTAATTTAGCATATTGTGTTTTCATTATAATTAACTACTTTGCAACACTAAACATGATGATGTGGCATACTGAAGTCATTGATCTAATCCAACCAAGACTGGATATCTAGATTGTCCTTTAGTGTTGTGCTACTGGACAAAAAAGTGCAAAGTCGAACATATTGGAACAAAACATATTACGAATATTATAGTGAATTAAAATACTCTTTTTCCATTAAGAACAAATAAAGAACTGCAGAAGCTGGAACTCTGAAACACAATTAGAAATTGCTGGAGAAACTCAGCTGGTCTGGCTTTCTGTGGAAAGAAAGCAGAGTTAATGTTTCATGACCACTAGAGCCAGAAAAATATTGGTATAAATTTATGCTGAAGTTTGATTGGATTAGATTCCCTATAGTATGGAACAGGCCCTTCAGCTCAACCAGTCCACACCGACCCTCTGAAAAGTAACCCACCCAGAGCCATTTCCTCTGACTAATGCACCTAGCACTACGGGCAATTTAACATGGCTAATTACCTGGCACTCACACCTTTGAACTGTGGGTGGAAACCTACGCAGACATGGGGAGAATGTGCAAACTCCACACACAGTCGTCCAAAACAGGAATCAAACCTGGGGCCCTAGTGCTGTGAGACAGCAGTGCGAACCACTGAGCCACCGTGCCACCTGTTGGGCAGGAGGAGGAACTAAATAATTGGTGGAGTTGGCACCCAGCCAGAGAGAACAAAAGAATGAGTAATGTTCAACGTGAAAGAATGATTAACTGCTAATAGGGACCATTAGTGGCTGACAATCGGTTGCTTGGGGTAGCAGCCCATTATGATTCAAGGCTAGGTGTGTGACGACTGGGGAAAGGACATAGAAGAAGATGCATAAGCCTTAAAATTAATGAACTTGATATTGAGTCAAGGTTGCAGGGTCACCAAACGGAAAATGAGATGCTGTTCTTCCTGTTGAGCTTTGCTTTGCTGGAGATTTGTAGCAAGCCTGAGATTGGATGACTGCTTTGTAGAACATCTATGTACTGTCTGCAAAATGACCCAAAGCTCCCAGTTGCCTGCCACTTCAACACTATGTTCTCTGGCAGCACCTCTGTGCCAGGCTGAACTCTGGCATACCGACTTGTGACAGCTTTCAGACACTTCCTCTTATCTCCCCAAGGACCATGACACCACCATCAAGCATCACATCATTGTGTCCACAATGGTCACAAGTCTCATTTCATCCCATGATCTCCCCTCTACCACCTCCAAACTCATAGACCCCAATCTAGTCCAGCCCGCTGCTTGCTTCCCAAAATCCACAAACAGACTACCCGGTCACACCCATTATTTCTGGCTGGTCTTGCCCCACAGAGCTCATCTCTTCTTACTTTGACTCAATATTTTCTCTCCTTTTCCAGTTCCTTCCCACTTACGTCCAGAATTCAACTGGCGCTTTACATCAGATTCAGAATTGACAGTTTGCGGGCTCCACCTGCCTCCTCTTTACCAGGGACACGCAATCCCTTCACACATCCGTCCCCACCAGGATGGCCTCTGGGCTCTCCACTTCTTCCTGGAATAAAGACCTGGGTCATCACTCACCATTATCCTCCTCCACCTGGCTGAACATGTCTTCACTTTGAACAACTTCTCTAATTCCTCTCTCTTTCTTCAGATCAAAGGTGTGCCTATGAGTGGGCCACAGTTATGCCTCTTTATGAGGTATGTGGAACATTCCTTTTTCCAGTTCTACTCTGGTCCCTCCTCACAACTCTTCCTCCAGTACATCGATGACATCCTTGTGCTGCTTCTCTGTCCTGAACAGAATTGGAAAAATGCATTAAGTTCTTTTCCAATTTCCAACTTGTTCTCATCTTTACATAATCCATCTCTGACTCTTCCCTGACCTTCCTCGACATCTCTACTCCCATTTCTGGGGATAGGCTGGCCTCTGATACCTATTACAAACCCACAGACTCTCACAGTTACATCGACTATACATCCTCACGCCTTCCTTCCTGTAAATATTATTCCATTCTCCAAGTTTTTCCATCTTTGTTGCATCCGTTCTGATGATGCCAACTTTGATGAGGGGGTCTTCGAAATGTCCACCTACTTCCTCAACTTAGGATTTCCCACCACCATGGTTGACAATGCTCTTATCTGTTTGACCCACCTCCTGCACTTTTAACCTCCAACAACTCCAATAGGATCTCCCTGGACCTCAGTTAACACCCAAACAGAAAGCACATCCAAAGGTTCATTAGCTGCCACTTTCACCACCACTACTGCACAGATATCCCCTTCCTGTCCCTTGTCAGCCTTCTGCCAGGATTGATCACTGCCAGATATGCTGGTCCACTCTTCTTCCACCTCCAGTTCCTCCCCACATTCCCATGACACCTTCCCATGCAAATGCTGAAGGTGTAACACCTGCCCGTTTACTTCCTCCCTTCTCATTATCCAACTCCCCAGACATACTTTCCAGGTGAAACAGCTGCACTTCGCTCAATGTAGTCTTCTGTAGTTGCTGCTCAAAATGTAGTCTGCTCTACGTTGGGGAGATGGAATGCACACTGGATAAGCGCCTTGCAGAATACCTGTGTTCTGCCTGCAAAAATGACTCTAAGCTTTCTGCTACCGGCATCTTGGGCTTGCTGCAGTGCTCCAGCGAAGCTCAGCACAAGCTGAAAGAACAACATCTCATTTTCTGGTTGGTAAACCTAGAGCCTCAGGACTTAATATTGAGTTCAAAAGTTTTAGAGCCTGAGCACCATCTCCTGTGTCCTTACTGAACACCAGGCCTTGTCATCAAATGAGCTGCTAGCAGATACTACTGGTCCTCGTTAACAGCTACTGATACTCCCAGGCTGACAATTATCCATTTCTTTGTCTGCTCTCTCTTTCTGTTCTATCTCTTTGGGCTCCATTTCCACCTATCATTTACTCCTCCCCCTTTATCCCATCCTATATGTACCAGCACTTTCTGAACTACCATCAGTTCTGAAGAAGGGTCACTGGACTGAAAATGTAAACTCTGCTTTCTCTCCATACATGAGACCTGCTGAGTTTCTCCAGCAATATCTGTTTTTCGTAGCTTTTTTTTCATGTTTCCTTAATCCAAAATGGAAATGAACCCATGCTTTTCATGTAGATTTTACAAATTGTATTAATATTTAGCTTCTATTGTATTGACAACTTAAAAAAAGGACTGAGGGGCTGTAAGTCTATGAATGGTTTTCTTAGAGCGCTTAGACAGAGAATACTCCCTCAATTAGGAAGAGCACAACTTGAGGCCACCATTATAAGATAGTCACCATAAAATGCAGTTCAGAAAAAACTTTTTTGCTAAAGAGAGGTCAGAATTTGGATCTCTTGTATCACACAGAGTGTGTGAATCAAATAGTATAAATACATGGAAATGTAAACTGGATAAACACATCAGGGAAATGCGAATATATGGTTCCAACGGTAGATGCGAGGGGCTTGAGTGAACCATAATTGCAGCATCGAGTGTATAGGCTGAAAAGCCTAACTGCTGGATACTTTTTGTAATCCTGTGCAATGCGTTAGGTATTTTATATTTGATAATATGCAATATTGTCTTGTATTGCATCAGACATGCAATATCATCACTTATAAATCATTGAAATGCATACAAATGCTGCAAACAATTTGGAAGGAAAAAGGTATAATTATCTATGTATACGTGCAAAGAAGTCTTGCTTCAATTGCAGAAAAGGCAGATGAGATAGCACCTGGAGTATTGTGGGGAGTGCGTTGCTGGGAAAGCACAGCTGGTCAGGCAGTATCCGAGGAGCAGGAGAATCGACGTTTCAGGCAAAAGCCCTTAATCAGGAATGCCTCATTCAAAATTTATAAAGGATAGACAGAGTATATGTAACAGAGTACATGTAGGTAAAAATGAGGACTGCAGATGCTGGAAACCCAAGTCTGGATTAGAGTGGTACTGGAAAAGCACAGCAGGTCAGGCAGCATCTGAGGAGCAGGCTTTTTACCAGCACCATTCTAATGCAGAGTATATGTAGGTCTAGCTGTGGGTCCAGAAGAAGGCAACACCGTCTCAGAATAAAAGGCAAGCTATTTAACTTTGGTGGAACTTCTTCACCCAAAGGCAGTGAATCCTTGGAATTCCCTTCATAGAAACATCATAAATAGAAGCAGGAATAGGTCAGTCAGCCCTCCCAACCTGCTCCTCAATTCAAGATGACCATGGTTGATTGCCCAACTCGGTACCCTGTTCCCACTTTCTACCCATACCCTTCGACCACTAAAAACTAAGAACAATATTCAATACCCCTGCCTCAAATGCCTTCTACTGCAGGGGTCCATGGGAGCTCAATTTGTGTCAGAAATTGATAGATTTCTAGTTATTAATGACATCAAGGGAAATGGGATAATCCTAGGAATATAACTTTGAGATAGGTGATGAACCATGGTCTGGAATAGCAGAGCAGGCTTATGATGGGTTGAATGGCCAACTCCATATATAGTCTTCTATTTTCTTGACATTTGTGTATTCAGCTAACTGTGATTACCTCTTATGTTTGGTGATCCCATTCTTAGTTATCCATATATCAACAATGTCATGATTCCTTCAATTGCACATGAAACTCATAAACCTTTCCTTTGCTAAAATTACCAGCAAGAATCACTATCCCAAGGCTGTGCCAAAAATATCCTTGTCCTCAGTGGTTATAAACCCAACACTCTGTACAATTTGATTGCTACTACCATACCTGAGGACAATAACACTTCTCGTATACAGATGGAAGAAAATTTCTAATGAAAGGTCTTCAACCTGAACTGTTAGCCTGATTCCATTCTTTACAGATGCTGTCAGGCTTGCTGAGTTTTTCTATCATTTTCTGTTTGGAATTCTGATTCCCAGAATCTGTATTTTTTTTAAAATATAGCTTGTGTGTGACAATTTGTTTAAGCCTGAAGTGGTCTGGAGTGGATAAAAACCAACTTTTTGGTATAACTCAAAAGGTCTTGCTAAGCCCAATTTATTGCATCACTGCAACTATTTATCGACTGCGTGAATATGATTAGCAAAGGGCTCATGCTGCTTAGGGCACACAATTGAGTGTTAAACCTTTCAGACCCATATACCCAACCATTTTCCCCCATACTGTAATTATTATACATTTGTTTAGATAGTTATTTTATTTTACATTTTACTACCTCATCACATCTTTCCCACACTGAGCACTGAGTGTACTTCCCGCAGTAAACACTAGAGTATGTCCCGCATAACTTAGCACCGGGTATACTTCACACAGAGTGTATTTCCCGCACAACCAAATACTGGGTATATTTCACACAGAATGTGTTTCTCACATTGAACACTGGGTATATTTCACACAGTGTTTAGATCAGAGTGGTGCTGGAAAAGCACAGCAGATCAGGCAGCATCCGAAGAGCAGGAAAATCGATGTTTTGGGCAAAAGACCTTCATCAGGATTTATGATTAAAGTCTTTTGCCCGAAACGTCGATTTTTCTGCTCCTCAGATGTTGCCTGACCTGCTGTGCTTTTCCAGCACCACTCTGATCTAAACTCTGGTTTCCAGCATGTGCAGTCCTCACTTTTGCCTATATTTCACACAGTGTGTATTTCCAACACTGAACACTGGGTATATTTCACACACAGTGTGTTTCCCACACCGAACATTGGGTATATTACACTTGGGGTGCATTTCCCACACTGAGCACTGGGTATGTTTCATATAGAGTGCGTTTCCCACACTGAGCACTAGGTATATTTTATGCAGAGTGTGTTTCCCATACTGAACACTGGGTATATTACACACAGTGTGTTTCCCACACTGAGCATATTTCACACAGAGTGTGTTTCCCACCCTGAGCACTGGGAGTATTTCACATTCACTGAGCATTAGGATGATTTCCTGACTCTGGGCATTCGGATGCAGTGAATGCAACTGCTGAGCTTCCAGGTAAACTCTGCTAATTAAAGTTTCCCAAAACACCATTTCCTGCAATTCTCTCTCCGCAACAACACTGTGTTCTGGGAAGTAATGTTTGATGGTGCTCTGCAATTTAAAAGTCGTTGTTCCTGGCCTCTCCTCCTGCTGTTTCTGGATACTTCGCCTGGCCCCGGAACCTTTCTTGAAGCCACTGGGACAGACTTCTCTTACCCTCTCCACCCACAGGATAGAGGGCAGACCTTCTCTCTGAACAGACCGTAACTCCCCTCACCCCCTGGGATAGACCCTCTATGGACAGATCTCACTTCAACCTCATTCAAGACCTTCCTATCCAGTTCTCTTGGAATAGACCCCTTGCCTTCCCAAGTCAGAAACTAAGTCCAACTCCCTCCCTGGGATAGATCCTCAATGTTCTCCTCCATATCCCCCCCTTCTCTCCCATCGGCCAATGCCTCCCCTCGTCTCCCTTCCTACGTCACCTGACAACAAATCCTAGCTCCCCTTTCCTTGCTGAGTCCTGGGACCAACTATTAGAACCTTATTCCTGGACAGATCTTCACTCTATCCCTCCCTCAGGACATACCCTTAATGTCCCTCAGCCCCCCTACCTCGCGTTTAGTGCTGGCTCACTCATCCTCCTTCCACCCACCTTTGACAGACCCTCACTATGTCCCCCTCACACTCACTGTGATAAACTGTCATTCTCAATCCCCCCAACCCACCCAACCCCAGTAATGAATCTCATTGTTCCACCCCATCAGTATTCAGTTTGGGAAATGACGGACTGTCATTCCAACATTGCCTCCACCCCTGTGAAAAAGCCTCACTACCCCTATGCCCACGGGGCACACCAATGTTCATTATCTAACCGAGACTAACCTCCACCTCTCCCAATGAATAGACAGAATATTAAAACACACACATGTCCGCATGAGATAACTCCCTGATAAGTGGGGTTGTGGGAGTCAGTCGTCACAATCCCTTCATTGCTAGTCTTATTGTTTGCCATTTCCCTGCCTGAGTGCAAGTGTAACAGTCCGACTCCCATAAGGATAGCCATTGGTGAAGTGCCTGTGGTCATCATTGCTATATCTGTCCTTTTTTGTCAAACATATCACATATTTGATATGTTCAATGATCTGAGGTTCTGATCTATGATGATGACACAGACACTCATACTCTGTCACCAGGGCGATATTGGGAGAGACATGGGTAGCACCTGAAAAGTTCTGCATTGGGTCAATTTTGCAGCTCTCAACAAATCTGCACATCCTACTATCAAACTACACCTCACCAATATCACTGTCAAACTCCATCTCACCAATAGCAATGTCAAATTCCACCTCACCAATATCACGGTCAAACTGCACCTCACCACTATCACTGTCAAACTCCACCTCACCAATGTCACTGTCAAACTCCGCCTCACCAACATCACTGTCAAACTCCGCCTCACCAACATCACTGTCAAACTCCATCTCACCAATATCACTGTCAAACTGCACCTCACTAATATCACTGTCACACCGCACCTCACCAATATCACTGTCAAACTCCACCTCACCAATATCACTGTCACACCGCACTTCACCAATATCACTGTCAAATCATATCCGACTAATAGTACTGTCAAACCACACCTCACCAATATCACTGTCAAACCACACGTTGCCAATATCCCTGTTAAACACCACCTCAACAGTATTACTGTCAAATATCACCTCACAAATATCACTGTCAAACCGCATCTCACCAATATCACTGTCAAATATCACCTCACCAATATCACTGTCAAACTGCCCCTCACCAATATCACTGTCAAACCACACCTCACCAATATCACTGACAAACCGCACCTCACCAATATCACTGTCAAAATGCACCTTACCAATATCAATGTCAACAGCACCTCACCAATATCACAGTCAATCCGTACCTCACCAAAATCACTGTCAAACTCCATCTCACCAATATCACTGACAAATCGCACCTCGCCTATATCACTGTCAAACTCCTCCTCACCAATATCACATTCAAACTGCCCCTCACCAATATCACTGTAACACCGCACTTCACCAATATCACTGTCAAACCGTATCTGACTAATAGTACTGTCAAACCACACCTCACCAATATCACTGTCAAACTGCATCTCACCTATATCCCAGTCAAACGCCACCTCACTTATATCACTGTCAAACTCTACCTCACCAATATCACTGTCAAACTCCACCTCACCAATATCACTGTCAAAATGCACCTCATCAATATCACTGTCAAACTACATCTCCCCAATATCACTGTTAATCTCCATCTCACCAATATCACTGTCCAATCGCACCTCACCTATAACACTGTCAAACTCTACCTCACCAATATCACTGTCAAACCACACCTCACCAATATCACTGTCACACCGCACCTCACTAATATCACTGGCAAACTACACCTCACCAATATCACTGTCAAACTCCAACTCACCAATATCACTGTCAAACTCTACCTCACCAATATCACTGTCAAAATGCTCCTCACCAATATCACTGTCAAACTCCACCTCACCAACATCACTATCAAACTCCATCTCACCAATACCACTGTCCAATCGCACCTCACCTATATCACTGTCAAACTCTACCTCACCAATATCACTGTCAAACCGCACCTCACCAATATCACTGTCACACCGCACCTCACCAATATCACTGTCAAACCGCACCTCACCTATATCACAGTCAAACTCCACCTCACTTATATCACTGTCAAACTCTACCTCACCAATTTCACTGTCAAACTCTACCTCACCAATATCAGTGTCAAACTCCACCTCACCAATATCACTGTCAAACTCTACCTCACCAATATCACTGTCAAACTCTACCTCACCAATATCACAGTCAAACTCCACCTCACTTATATCACTGTCAAACTCTACCTCACCAATTTCACTGTCAAACTCCACCTCACCAATATCACTGTCAAACTCTACCTCACCAATACCACTGTCACACCGTACCTCACCAATATCACTGTCAAACTCCATCTCACCGATATCACTGTAAAACCGCACCTCACCGATATCAATGTCAAAACACACCTCACCAATATCACTGTCAAACTCCATCTCACCAATATCACTGTCAAATATCACCTCACCAATATCACTGTCAAACCTCACCTATATCACTGTCAAACTCCGTCTCACCAATATCACTGTCAAACTTCACCTCATCAATATCACTGTCAAATCCGTCTCACCAATATCACTGTCAAATATCACCTCACCAATATCACTGTCAAACCTCACCTATATCACTGTCAAACTCCGTCTCACCAATATCACTGTCAAACTTCACCTCATCAATATCACTGTCAAACTCCGTCTCACCAATATCACTGTCAAACTCTACCTCACCAATATCACTGTTAAACGCACTTCACCAATATCACTGTCAAAATGCACTTCACCAATATCACTGTCAAACTCCATCTCACCAATATCTCTGGCAAACCGCACCTCACCAATATCACTGTCAAACTCCACCTCACCTCACTGTCAAACTCCGCCTCTCCAATTTCACTGTTAAATCGAACCTCACTGTTTTCACTGTTAAATCGAACCTCACCGATATCACTGTCAAACTCCATGTAACCAATATCACCTCAAATTGCACCTCACCAATATTGCTGTTAAACTGAACCTCACCATTATCACTGTCAAACTGCACCGAACCAATATCACTGTCAAACCCCTCACCAATTCTACTGTCAAAGTGTACCTCATCAATCTCACTGTCAAACCACTCTGCTGAAAAACTGCACTTGTCCAATTTGAGCATCATTAAACTCCACTGCTTGACTGTCACACTCCATCAAATGCACTGCCACACTGTTACATTCCAGCAGCCCCTGTGAAGCCTAAAATTCATCGACGCCACTTGAGCACTGTAAACCTCCACCAATCCAGTGGGCACACTGCCGTACTGCACCACCTCTGCTGGAGTATGAGTACTGTCTGACCCCAGCAGTATCTGGAACACTGCTCAAGTGTAAGACTTCCACTGGGGTAATCTCAAACACCAACAGTCCCATTGCTGCACTATAAACAATCACTGATTCCACTGTTGCACTGTCAAGTTCCACTGCCACCCTTTCATGCATTACCAAGCTTCGTTAAACCCCAACGTTCTCATTCCAGTTTGCCCATCTCCCTGACACTAATTCCCAAGTCTTCCAAACCATGACCGATCCTCCCCTCACCACCATTGAAAATGAAGGAATGAGAAACAGACCCTTTTCCCTCATCCCTAAATAGGCTAAATCTGTTTCTGCTCTTTGTGTAGTGAAGTCATTACTTGCAACTCTGTTGCCCCAATTCCACTCCTCTTAAATTTCTTATGTTGGGAAAAAGTTTCAAAACAATTTACTTTTTATACTAGATGTGATTGATATTACTTAGATCATCTTTCTGAAAGTAAGAAGTTACCTCAAGAAAAACTGTGGCATGACAATTCTGCTCCTTTGACATCATTGATAATTTAGTGATGAATTTCTAAAGTTTTAAAATTCCTTCATTTTTATCCTATACAACAAAACTCAGCGATCATGTTGTGTATGAGGGCTGAGTCAGGGTGGGTGAATGAATACCTGTGCCAAACAGAAAACGGCTACATCTGATAGCTTTAAAGAAATGTTGCTCACATTAAAGGTGGGAGGAAAGGGATTTTAGTTCTGTTCATTGAATGACTGCAAAAGAAAATAAACCTGATGAAGTGCAGACCTTCAGTCTGTTTCCCATTTTGCAAGATTTCAATGCCTGATGATGCCAAGGTCAGTGACTGCTGGATTATAAATTCACTCTGTAGATTTTCAGTTGGACTGTTGAACAGATGACAACATTTTTGCATTTCAAAGTCACTGGATTGAATGACGAGGCTGTAAACCAGCTTATCAAAGGGGGAAAACGGTACGTCAAATACATAACTTGCATTTTCCAAATTAATGTTAATTTTAACTTGATGTAATTATAATTTGTATAATCTGATTAAATTGAAGCATTATAATCAGAGTATGCGATGTTGTTACTTCCATTGTCTAGATTTTCAGAAAATTTTAAAGTTCCTACTGATTTGGAAAGTTAAGAAACCCCATTTAAAATCTATCCTAACTTCAACAGTGCTTGCTGAAAGGCATATTTGTAAGCCTGTGAAGAGCCAGTACATGAAAGTAATTTTATGTGTCTGTTAATGGGTGAGTAAGTAGTGGAAAGATTTCATTATGTACAGAAACCTTGAAGTGATTAGGAGAAGGATGACAAAGTACGATTTAATCTTTGATAAAACAATTTGCATTTGGATATCACCTGTAAAGGTGAAAACCATTCGAAGATATGCCAGAAGTAGACATCTCTAAAGAATGGAGAAAGTGAGGTCTGCAGATGCTGGAGTTCGGAGTCGAGAGTGTGTTGCTCATGTCAGGCAGCATCCGAGGAGCAGGAGAATCGACTTTCCAGGCCAGAGCCCTTCATCAGGAATTCATTCCTGATGAAGGGCTCCGGCCCAAAACGTCGATTCTCCTGCTTCTTGGATGCTGCCTGACCTGCTGTGCTTTTCCATCAACTCACTCTCGTCTCTAAAAAATGCTTTTACCCAGATTATGAAGGGAATTACAAAAATTCAGCAGCAGTGAATCAAGGGAATGTTATCTTTACAGAAGTAATTCATGGTTGGTATATAAAATACGATAACTCAATATTGCTGCTCCAAAAAATTTTCTAACAATTATCAGCTGTTGCAAGCTTAGATCTAGAAATTTGTCTGTGCTGGCAGGTTGGTTCAATGCAGGGATAACAAGAGTTATCATTTTGGTGGCAGTCCCCAGTGGTTCATCTGAGGTTCACTGATTAGTTTACCAATGGAGCACATTTTCCAAATACAGCTGGTCTTCAAAAGAAGAAATTGAAGTGCCTTGTGACTTTCTGTGAATGGGAGAGCTAACTCTTTGGTGTCCCTAATACTGAGGAAACCTCTAATATCAATACAACAGGAATAAGGTAGACACTGCAGAGGATTGAGAGCATGAAATCATATTTTATCTTACCTAGCATAAGGATTTGTGTTACTGTGCAATTGCACATTTAATGTATTGGATTACAACAAATTATGGATTATAGGGAAAATATTTCAATTTTAATATTGTTCCGCACATTAAATTAATCCAATTTTTCTAACTTACAAAAGACAAGGGCTGCTGCATGTTTTGATACAGTAGCTTCATTTTTCAAGAACATAATAATCAGGGGTACTAAAAATATACAACATTGCATCTGTTAGAACTGATTGAACAATGGCAGCTCGTCCAACTCAGGAAAACACGGAGAACATTCCGGACTTTGTCCAGTTAAATGACCTGGCTTGTGAAACAACAGGAGCAAAGGTAAACTCACATTGGTGCTCATGAATTTGACAAGCTCTATGTGGAATGTAAAATAAGTATGTTATTTTTGATTTGAAGATTTTTACTTTCCCAAAGTGGCCTAAAACCATTGAAATATTTTGGAAATGCAGATATTATAATGTCACAAAATGCAGCAACTAGTTAGCTCACCATAAAGACCCATGGAAAGCAAATAAATTATGGTTGGAATTTTGGCTAATTCACTAGAAAAAATACCCTACAGATCTTCAAACGTAAAGTAAGATCTTTTACATAAAGATGTACAGCATGGAAACAGACTCTTCGGTCCAACCCGTCCATGCCGACCAGGTATCCCAACCCGATCTAGTCCCACCTGCCAGCAACCGGCCCATATCCCTCCAAACCCTTCCTATTCCTATACCCATCCAAATGCCTCTTAAATGTTGCAATTGTACCAGCCTCCACCACTTCCTCGGGCAGCTCATTCCATACACGTACCACCCTCTGTGTGAAAACGTTGCCCCTGAGGTCTCTTTTATATCTTTCCCCGTCACCCTAAACCTATGCCCTCTAGTTCTGGACTCACCAACCCCAAGGAAAAGACTTTGCATATTTACCCTATCCATGCCCCTCATAATTTTGTAAACCTCTATAAGGTCACCCCTCATCCTCCAGGGAAAACAGCCCCAGCCTGATCAGCCTCTCCCGATAGCTCAAATCCTCCAACCCTAGCAACATCCTTGTAAATCTTTTCTGAACCCTTTCAAGTTTCACAACATCTTTCCGATAGGATGGAGACCAGAATTTCACGCAGTATTCCAAAAGTGGCCTAACCAATGTCCTGTATAGCCACAACATGACTTCCCAACTCCTGTACTCAATACTCTAACCAATAAAGGAAAGCATACCAAATGCCTTCTTCACTATCCTATCTACCTGTAACTCCACTTTCAAGGAGCTATGAACCTGCACTCCAAGGTCTCTTTGTTCAGCAACAACTCCCTAGGACCTCACCATAAAGTGGATAAGTCCTGCTAAGATTTGCTTTCCCAAAATGCAGCACCTCGCATTTATCTAAATTAAACTCCATCTGTCACTTTTCAGCCCACTGGCCCATCTGATCAAGATCCCGTTGTAGTCTGAGGTAACCTTATTCGCTGTCCACTACACCCCCAATTTTGGTGTCATGTGCAAACTTACTGACTATACCTCTTATGCTCACATCCAAATCATTTATGTAAATGATGAAGAGTAGTAGACCCAGCACTGATCCTTGTGGCACTCCACTGATCACAATGTGGAGTTTGCACATTGTCCCTGTGTCTGTGTGGGTTTCCTCCCACAAACCAAAAGATGTGCAGGATAAGTGGATTGGCCATGCTAAATTTCCCATAGTGTCTGGTGATGTGTAGGTTAGGTGCAATGGTAAATATAGAGGAATGAGTCTGGGTGGGTTGTTTTTCATGGGTCAGTGTGGACCTGTTGGACTGAAAGACCTATTTCCACATAATAATGAGTCTATTTGTAGCCTATAGCATACCCCAAGTAGCAGCATCTTATCTTTTTAATTCTCAACCCTAACCAAATAGACTCTGTCCTTGCTTTTTCAAGAGCATCCCTTCTTTTCAATATTGCAATGTTATTCAAAGCCATGAATGTCACTCCACCTCCCTTTTCTGAACACTTTATATGTTTTCATATTAAATGCCATGTCCTTACCATTTTTAAGCCATGTTTGGTTATGGCCACCACATCATATTTCTACTTTTGATTTGTGTTATAACTCACCAAAGTTATTTCCAACACTTTGTGTGCAGGCATCGGGCACTTTCTCACAGGCAACTGACCATGCAGGGAACATCAAAACAGCAATTCAATATTGTCCATGTCCCCAGCAGTGGTGATCTTCCGAGGTCCTGTAAGGGGGTTAGAGTAAGTTCCAGTGTGAAGGACAACACTGATACTTACGGAATCACAGGAGCTCTCTTGCTCCCTCTGGTGCCTTGTTTACAAAAGTACAATGACACCATGCAACACAATTTCTAATCTGTAAAACACTCTTTAGCCAAAATGGTTGTTTTGATTAGATTACTTGCAGTATGGAAACAGGCCCTTCGGCCCAACAAGTCCACACTGACCCGCCGAAGCGCAACCCACCCATACCCCTACATTTACCCCTTCTTACTTAACACTACGGGCAATTTAGCATGGCCAATTCACCTGACCTGCACATCTTTTGGACTGTAGGAGGAAACCGGAGCACCCGGAGGAAACCCACGCAGACACAGGGAGAATGTGCAAACTCCACACGGTCAGTCGCCTGAGTCGGGAATTGAACCCGGGTCTCTGGCGTTGTGAGGCAGCAGTGCTAACCACTGTGCCACTGTGCCGCCCACACTTTGACAAACTCGGCAATGATAACTTGTCTGATAACCAATATTACCTATATTAGTCAAGTATTTAGTTAAGTAATTAAGTTGCTTAATTATGAGAGCTTTGTTATCAAATATAAATCAGGATTTACTTGTTTCGAGTGCTCATAAATTGATGTGGTTTTAGAGTTAATCTGCCTTTTTTGAAATTAAACAAACATTTGAGGGATACCTGCACCCTAGTGTATTCTCCATGCACTCCATGTACCATCCACTCCCTGTATCTCTCACTTTTATCTACAATTGTACGATGTTACCTTTTTCTATATTGTTCTGATAACTTGCACTAGAATGTGTGAACACCCGCCAGGTGTCATTAGTGCACGTATTCTTTCACCACCGGTAAGAACTGCGTAATTGTACTCAGTTCCTTTATTTACTGATAAAGATAAGAAACTTAACACATGGAGGACCATGGGAAAAGACCAATGTTCTTTCCAACTTCTTTTTCAGGTCCTGTTTGCAACAGATGATTGGTTTGCAGCTGCAGAGAATCTTTTGAAGGTCAGCATGATGGTTTAATTTATTTTGCAAGCAGTGAATTGAGCAATAAATTGCAATGATCCATCAATAATTTTGCATCACACATTCCTAAATAACTATGCTTTATTGCATGCATGTTTTGCTCTAAATAACTTGAGGCAAAATGTGCCATTTGAAAATAGTTGGCACATTGTGAAAAACAAGGGTATGACTGAACTTTGTAAAACTCTTAAATCAGGTTTGTGACTTATGAACACTGAGAGAATTTTGAAATTATTGAAAATTGTCTACCATTTTCTACCAAGGTCTGTTAGAAATTCCTTTTTACTACTTCAGCGTGCAGAATTCACCCATCACTTGAAGGCAATAAGAACCATAATTCCAGAAGCTTTATTTCCTGCTGCTCAATAATAACATGTATTAATATGGTTCCGTTAATGTGGAGATGGATCCTTAGCACATTATAGAAGAGGGTGGGAATAAAGGAGAAGATAGAATACCAAGTGAGACTTGGATCTTGGGTGGACTGACAATGAAGAGTTTCACAAAGTAGCATTAAGATGATTGAAGACTCTGCTATCAACAGTAAGGTCATGGGAAGTAGTGATAAGTAAGGAGTACTGGGCGGAGAGGGTTTGAAGACCCTAGGGAGGGGTGAGTTTTACTTTTTGTGCAGGGAGGAAAGAAAGTTTGTACTATAATCTGATGGGGTGCATTGATGCACGGGGGAACCTTCTGAAAATTGTACCCTACCTAAGTTTACAATCCAGTTTTAAAAACTGGACTGTCTGACTACTGCCAGCTGTCCATGCCAACTATGTTGTTGCATTGGCTATGCAACACTGGACTTAATTGAGGCTTTTGCAAGTTCAATTAACTGTTAATTATTTAATTGCATCTTGTGTATGAGCTGCCCACCCTCCAAAATATGGGAATGAGCTAAGGAATGGCTGGGTAGTGATTATCTGGGTACCATCCCTTTTTGATAGTGCCCTACCAGCTGAAAATACACTATGCCCATGATATCCAGGTCCCTGTGTAAACTCATCCCTGTTCAGTCTAATGAAACTCATTTCATGTGGGATTCTTCCAGATGAGAGGTCTATCCCATTAGTGTGGCTAGGTTTGAGGTATAATCCAAGAGAGTTTTAATAATGCACTCATCCAATTTCTTTATTGCAAATTTAAAAACCAATAATTTTATAGCGAGAAGCACCACAATGGAAAGCAGAAGATTTCACCATTTTTGGCAAATGGATGGATGGCTGGGAAACTAGGAGAAAACGAATTTCAGGTAAATGAAAATCGAAACCAAACATTTAGTTTTTAAGGTAAAGTTGTGGAGTTTCTTTCAACAATCTTAGTGAATGAAACGCTATAACAATGACTCTGTTTAATTTGATATATGTATCAGACAGATGAAAAGGAAAGGCTTGTAGAAATATGCTGTTTTTTTCAGGATCAAAGTGCTTTCCAGCCAGTGAAATCATTTTGAAGTGTAATTGCTGTTGTCATGCAGAAAACATGGTCACCAGATTTGACCACAGCATATTCCCACAAACAGTGACGTGACATTGACCAGATAACCTTTTTTTAAGTGACGTTGATTGAAGAATAATCGTTGCCCAGGGCAGCAGGAGATAACTAGGAGAAAGTGAGGACTGCAGGTGCTGGAGAGTCAGATTCGAAAAGGGTGGTGCTGGAAAAGCACAGCAGGTCAGGCAGCATCCGAGGAGCAGGCGAGTTGACATTTCAGACATTCCTGATGAAGGGCTTATGCCCGAAGCATTGACTCTCCTGCTCCTCAGATGCGACCTGACCTGTTGTGCTTTTCCAGCACCACCCTTTTTGACTCATCAGGGGAAACTCCCTTGCTCTCGTTTGGAGTGTAGCCATGGGATGTTTTCCATTCATCTGAACATCCAGATAGGGCCTAGGTTTAACAGTTCATCTGAAAGACAACACCTCTAGCAGGACATGTAGCACATCCATGTTTGCATGCTCAAGTCTCAAGAGGGATTTATGTCTCATAAGTGAAAATGTGACCAGCTCAGTCTTAGCCAACATTCCCTCTCAGCTGAGCACTTGAACACATGTGCAGTCACTCCAGTGTTCCATACATGATTGCTTTGGCTCGCTGATTGTGGCATTGATTTCTGGTTCCATCAGTTGCTGCAGCACACAAACTTGGAGGCCTTTGTAACCACCAAGAAAATTACAGAGAGCACTAGTCACAGTGGATGCACAAACTATTGGCAACAGCCACAACATATAAAAGTAACCAATGTTGTACTAGAGGAAACACATACTATGGTACACAGTCATTCATTGGGCCCTGGGGAGTGTTATAGAACAAAGAGATCTAAAGGTATAAAGGTTCACAGCTCTTTGAAAGTGGAGTCACAGGTAGTCAGGGTGGTGAAGAGGGCTTTCGGCATGCTTGCTTTTATCCGTCACAGCACTGAGTATAGGAGTTAGGATGTCTTGTCGCATTGTACAACATGTTGGTGAGGCTACATTTGGAGTACTGCATGCAGTTTTGGTCGCCCCACTATAGAAAAGATGTTATTAAACTAGAAAGAGTACAGAAAAGATTTTCTAGGATACTATCTGGACTGGAAGGTTTGAGTTATAAGGAGAGTTTGGATAGACTGGGTCTTGTTTTCCATTTTCCTGAGGGTGACCTTATAGAGGTCCATAAAATCATGAGAGCCATAGACAAGGCAGGTACCTAACAGCTTTTCCCCATGGCTGAGGAGCCTAAAACTAGAGGGTATAGGTTTACGTTGAGAGGGGAGAAATACAAAAGGGTCCAGACGAATAATTTTTCCATAAGAAGGTAGTGTCTGAAACGGGTTGCAGAGGTAGTGGTAAAAGTGAGTACAATTTAAGAAACATTTAGATAGATAAATGGATGGGATTGGTATGGAGGGATATGGACCAGGGAAAAAGTGAGGACTGCAGATGCTGGAGAGTCAGCGTTGAAAAGAGTGACACTGGAAATGCACAGCAGGTCAGGCAGCTTCCAAGGAGCTGGAGAGTTGATGATTCAGGCATAAGCCCTTAATCAGGAATGTCCAAAAACAATCATGTGGCACTATTTAATTGTGAAAACTGGGTGCATGGGCAACTTGGGCCTATAAGCCTATTTCCATGCTGTAGATCTCTGTGACTCGATGGTGAGTTCTCTGTTAAGGAGATAGAAAAGAGCTCCCCTCATAGCTCTGTTGAATACAGCTTTAGCAATTGTAGAACTGAGCCAGACAAACCAAATCTTTCTTTGGTGAAACAAAATAGAACTGTGGATGCAAGAAATCTGCAGTAAATCTGGAAATCTGAACTGAAATCCTGGAAGAAAGGTCACTGCTTTCTCTCTACAGATGCGGTCAAACCTGTTGGGTTTCTCCAGCAATTTCTGTTTTTGTTTCAGAGTCTGACTTTGGTCCTTGGTTGTGTTGAGCTAGCTGAACATAGCAAAGGATAGTGCCCGAGACATGATGATGAACAAAATCAGTTAGAATTTGGGTGAGGACTGGATTGTGCTGAACTGTGATGATTCCATGGTAAAATGGCCTACCAATACTGAATTCATAAGCTCACACACGAAGAATAGCTACATGGATGCAACTGGAAAATACCCTGGCACTTTTCAAGCTTTTTCATGGCACAACCCAATGCCCTAAAGAAAGAAAAAAGAATAAAACTGGAGAGGATCAAAAGAGAATAAAAATTAAGTATTACAGCAATGGCCTTTCATGTTAGTTACACACAATATAAGGGGGTTATTTTTAATCATGCAGCAACTAATAATAACAAAGCTATTAGCTGAGGTAAACTTGAGCCTTGATGATGGACTTGAAGGTTTCTGATAGGATGATTTGTTAAACTATACAAATCAAAATTTTTAGGGTATTTAGGGCAAAAGCTGACTGAAAAGATTTGAAGCATGTTCTTGTCCTTTAGAATGACCTGCCTACCCTGAGTTTGTTAGTACAAAACAACAATATATGGTTGTCCACCATCTTTTAATGATGTCCAGGAATTCAGCTGGCAATTTTTCAAGCCTCTCATTCCTCCACCATCAAACACAGATTGCCCCAGATATACCTCTTTAATAAATGCTATAATTTTGAACTTCCTCTCCTCTGGTCCTCTATTTGCTCTGATAAAGTTGTCTCTACTGACTTGCTCAACAGCCTTTCCTCTAGCAATCTTCAAGGTCTTCCACTGCTGGATTTTCAAGATGGAAGGCTACAGACTTGAGTGCATCTTATGTATGATTGACTTGGTCATTGATTTCCATTTTTTTAAATGTGTTCATATGTGGGATTCAATGGCTGGGCCAGCATTTTTTGACCACCTGTAATCACCCTTTAGAAGGTGGAGGCGCGTTGCCTTTTTGAAACTCTGTAGTATTTGCCGTAGAGGGACACCTCAGTGCTGTTAGAAAGGGAGCACCAGGACTTTGACTCAAGACATTGAAGGAATGGCAACATATTTGACAGGACAATCTTGAAAAGAATGTAAAGTCTGCCTCTCCTTGGCAAAATCCCTCCAATTACTACATTATCATTTGATTGAAGGATTAAGATAGACCCAATTCTTCTCTCAAATTCAAACTTCTTCTCTGATTCAATGTTGTTTCAGCTTCTCCCCCCTCAACTTCACTGACCAGACTGAAGTATGTGAATTCTATTATTTCATCGATCCCTCTGCCTTTCTTCTGCTCAGATATTGGCCAATGTATTGAGTAAGGAAACGCCCCTTGTGTTGTGAGGAAAATTTATATGTCATACCTCACTGTTTTGGTGACTTTGCAACCAAATCTTCTCACAAACCACTGAGGAACACACTGTGATGAAACAGGTTCTGTGGAAAATCAGAAACTGAATTCCCGTGACCGGTGAACACATTATTGGAGATCAAATAGCATCACCAGAACTTCAAATAGAATGGGTGACTTACCAGAAAAATAAATTTATTGCACTTGGTTAAAATAAAAACATTGTTAAAATAAAGGTATACAGCTTCCTTAAAAACTTTGACCAAATGACCAGCAAACTGCCTCTTTTTTATGTTAGAATCCCTACAGTTTGGAAACAGGCCATTTGGCCCAATCAGTCCACACCAATCCTCTGAAGAGTAACCCACCGAGACCCTTTCCCTCAGACTAATGCATCTAACACTATGGGCAAATAGCATGGCCAATTCGCCTGACCCGCACATCTTTGGACTGTGGGAGGAAACCCACACAGATACGGGAAGAATTTGCAAACTCCACACAGTCACCTGAGACGGATATCGAAGCCAGGTCTCTGGTGCTGTGAGGTAGCAGTGCGTACCACTGTGCCAACTCTTGTTCTGTTTCTCTTAAAACCGGACATGAAGGGGAAGGGTTGGAGTTTGTTTCCTGTTCCAGATTTTAATGTTGCAGCCTCTCACCTGGCTCAAATCCACCTGTTTTGTGGGCTTAAAATTAAGGTCCAAGTTTGGGTTATTTGCTGAGGGCACATACAGTATTTATCTTTAATGAAATATATTTTCACCAGAAACAAACTTACTATTAATTTACAAAGTGAAATTGATTAAGACAACCTTATTTTTATTTTTATTCCATTCTATTCCATTCAAATATGAAGGTAAAGTTGTCATAGTCCATCATTAGAGATTGTCGTTTAACCTGAGGGTCACCACGCCTCAAGAAAGGGGAGAGGTTGAAAAGGAGAGTTCTTAACGGTAACATCAGCCGGTTCAGGAATTGAACCCACGCTGTTGGTGTCACTCTGCATTGCAAACCAGCTGTCTAGCCAATCGACCAGAGGAGGTGGTGGACACTGGTGCAATTGCAGCATTTGAAAGGCATCTGGATGGGTATATGAATAGGAAGGGTTTAGAGGGATTTGGGCCAAATGCTGGCAAATGGGTCTGGATTAATTTAGGATTAACCTGGCATTGATAAATTGGACTGAAGGGTCTCTTTTCATGCTGTACATCTCTATTATTCTATGACCAATTCAATTAGTTAGACTTTGAAGTTGTCTACTTTTACACTTGGCCAATGTGTAAATGAATATTACCCCGATGCTAATTAAGCCACTATTAGAATCTTTCAACTTGTGTTTCTAATTTTGCTGCAGCTTTTATTCCCTTTGAGTGTATTAAGACTTGTTCTTTGAATGTATATTTCATATTTGTACTTCATAGGTCATGACTGGTGTGTTATCAAGTTGGGCATGCCTGGAATCATACATGGATTTGACGTAGATACTTCTTACTTTACTGGCAATTATGCTCCTCGTATATCGATTGCAGCTGCAAACCTAAATACTGGTTAGTAAGCAGCACGTTATTACACTGTATGACATTTATGGCATTCAGGTAAAACCTCAATTCTGCACAAGCGCACTAGATCATTTGCCTTCATCCCTCAAACTTTGTCCCCTTGTAAACATTCAATTATGCTGCATAGCATTTCTGACCTTAAGTGGGTTAGAAGATGGCTTCTGGATGTGAGGATGCTTGGAGGTGATTATAGACCAACCCTGATATTCCCAATGTATGTCTGAGTATTCTTTTGTCTCCCTTTGATCTTTTCTACTTGAAATCAAAAGTAATGCTGAAATGAAGATCATTGCGGAGATTTGTCGTCCAAATGTCTTTGCTTGATTCACTGGGATATGCCACCAAGTAAACAAAACTTCATCCAAAATATAATTCCTGCACTTTGTAGCTGTAGGGCACTCCACAGCATTTTACAACTAATGAATTGTAGTTGACATTTGTGTTTTTGCTATGTTAAACATAGGAGACATGGTGGCCAGAACAAGTTGGGCTGAAGAGCCTTTTTCTATGCTGTAACTCGCTATGACTCTGCACACAGCAAGATCCAAAAAAAAGCACTTATCTCCAGTTAATTTGTCTTTTGTGGTAGTTCACTCTCTCTCTGGAATAGTGCTATGTAATTTTTCTGCATTCCCTGCAAGAGATTAAATGGGAATTTGTTTCAATAGCTCATCCAAAAGATGGTACCTCTGACAGCACCCCACATTCTTCATTGAGGTCATAGAGTCATAGAGTCATAGAGATGTACAGCATGGAAACAGACCCTTCAGTCCATGCAGACCAGATATCCCAACCCAATCTAGTCCCACCTGCCAGCATCCGGCCCATATCCTTCCAAACCTTTCCTATTCATACACCCATCCAAATGCCTTTTAAATTTTGCAATTGTACCGGCCTCCACCACTTTCTCTGGCAGCTCATTCCAACATGTACCACCCTCTGTGTGAAAAAGTTGCCCCTCAGGTCTCTTTTATATCTTTCCCCTCTCACCCTCAACCTATGCCCTCTAGTTCTGGACTCCTCCACCTCAGGTAAAAGACTTTGCCTATTTATCCTATCCATGCCCCTCATAATTTTATAAACCTCTATAAGGTCACCCCTCAACCTCCAATGCTCCAGGGAAAACAGCCCCAGCCTGTTCAGCCTGTCCCTATAGCTCAAATCCTTCAACCCTGGCAACATCCTTGTAAATCTTTTCTGAACCCTTTCAAGTTTCACGATATCTTTCTGATAGGCAGGAGACCAGAATTGCACAGAATATTCCAAAAGTGGCCTAACCAATGTCCTGTACAGCCACAACATGACCTCCCGACTCCTGTACTCAATACTCTGACCAATAAAGGAAAGCATACCAAACTCCTTCTTCATTATCCTATCTACCTGCAACTCCACTTTCAAGCAGCTATGAACCTGCACTCCAAGATCTCTTTGTTCAGCAACACTCCCTAGGACCTTACCATTAAGTGTATAAGTCCTGCTAAGATTTGCTTTCCCAAAATGCAGCACCTCGCATTTATCTGAATTAAACTCCATCTGCCACTTCTAAGCTCATTGGCCCCATCTGACCAAGATCCTGTTATAACCTGAGGTAAGCTTCTTCGCTGTCCACTACACCTCCAATTTTGGTGTCATCTGCAAACTTACTAACTGTACCTCTTATGCTCGCATCCAAATCATTTATGTAAATGTCAACATCGATTATGTTCTCAGAGTTTAAACAGATGCTCCTTTCAACCAGATAAGAAGGTTAACACTGAACCAGAATCACTTGCTGTCATCTCCATCAGATCTCTCAGGATCTCACGTCCCTGCAGTTACAACATCTATCTTTAATTTCTCAAATGTATGTGCCACTGAGTTGAGTGTACATGATACATCAGAGCTAGCAGCTAGTACATGACACTATATTATTTCTCTCTTTAGGTGGTTGAACCTTTTAATTACTCCAGGCTCAATCTTCAGGGCTAGTGTAATCCATAACTCATATTCTCCACCACTAGCCATGTTCTTTAATCGAACCCGCCACTACCTCTCCATCCTCAGATTAGCTGTCAGTTGCACATTAGCTGTTATCTATGAGTATTACAATCAGGCGTGTTCAGCTGATTTCTCTTTACTGTCCCTTACTGACTAGATGAAATTCCAGACCTGCCTCCAAGAGGGGAGAAAACAGGAACTGCTGCTTCGGAAAAGGAATTTGAAGTAATCGGAAAGGTTTGTCAGTGATTACATTTAATTTCCCTGTCATAGATAACTAAAGATTTTACATACTTCTGTTCAGCAATGATAGTTAAGTCTTTTGCGTAACAATGGTGGACACTGGGGTAGATTTATGGTACGTCACCTGTGTTAAAGGTGCCTGGTCTGCTCTGAGTGTGGGCAGATAGATTGCAGGTGCACTACCTGTAATTTTTCACCTATTGCGGCTTGCATGTAATACATTGTCATTAAGAGAATGCCATACTTTCAGATTAAAATAAATAAAGAAAAGTAAGTTTGCTGCTAAGAGATTATAAGAAAAGATTTCCCCTTTCTCCTTGAGTGATGGGAGTGGCTATCAGGAAATCAGGTACAAAGAATCAAAAATTGTTTCTGAATTCCTGATGGTTACTCTTGTTGCACTGGATTTTAGGAAATCTAATTCATTAAAAATTCATTAATGTATTTATACATTTTACTTTTATAAATTACATTGTGTAAGCTGTTACTTATTGTTTGTGATTTAATTGGGTTGAAAGACTATAATTACGATTGCACTAATATATACAGTATCAATCAGTCAGAATTCGCTGTTATAATAACAGGGAGCCCATGATTATTTTATACGTTAAACATTATGTTATGGCAACTTCAGGCAAGGCGCAAATATGTGATTACATTCCAGTAACCTAAAAGCAGCTGCATAAAGCGTAGTACTCTGCCTTTAACTTCATAACAAATCTCTCTGTTTCACCATTAATATTCATTGAATATTGTGAAGTTTCTTGTTGCAGTAGACATGTAGTAAAACACCACAGTAATATCTCTGACATTGATCTTTTTTAACCTTTCCTTTCTGTCACTTTCTTCTTTCTCTCAATCCATTCTGTTCTCTTTCTGAACCTCATGTAACATTGAATTCATCCACTGTAATTCATGCTCCTTTTTAGTCCTGTTGTATTTTATTTCTGAATCCTGCAATCTAATTTGTTTAGAGGTACACACAATTTCAGGTTTCCCTGTTCACAGAGGTCTCAGATGTACAGTTTCTCTTGTGCCATTAGCTGTTTAAACGGGACACAAAACAATGCTATAATCTAAACGTACACAAATTCTAAGCTTTGACAGATGCCATTAGCAACCTTTCCACAGTACAATGTAGGGTATTATTTAATTTTTTTACCCTATTTAATTATTGGGCACCCATTTGACCTGTAATGGCATTTTACTATAAATTGGTAACTGGGGTGGCAGCGTCTGGAAGCTGCTTTTAATCTTCTTCCTTAGTTCTCTGCCCAACGGCAAGTCTGACCCACAGTACCACAAACTCTTCCACCATCGGTTGGACAAGGCTGCAGGTCCCAAATTCATCTCTACAGGAAGAGGGATCAAACTGTGTGTTAGTGGAACCAATCTGTTTCCTCCAACAATCCAAAGAAGTACAGGTTAGGTGAATTGGCTGTGCTAAATTGTCCATTGTGTTCAGTAATGTATAGGTTAGGTGCATTAGTCAGAGGTAAATGCAGAATAATAGGGTAGGCGAATGGGTTTAGGTGGGATACTCTTCAGAGGGTCGGTGTGGACTTGTTGGGCTGAAGGGCCTGTTTCCACACTGTAGAGATTCTATGATCTATAATCTATGCAATCTGATCATACTTGGTACCCAACCAAGTGAAGTAACTGAATGACCCCCAACGAGGTGTTGTGGCAAGATACACTTGTACATGCATACAGTAGCCTGGAGTTATGAATATTGATGGTAGAGGCTCCATATTCGTTTCAATTACAAGCCTGTTTTGAATCTCACCTGTGTTACTGCCTGGAATAGGTTAGAAGGATTTACAAGTTGATACTTAACCTGTTTGTTGATACACTTTCCATGGATGTTAAGTTTTTTTTTCAAATCCTTACAGTGTGGAAACAGGCCATTTGGCGCAACAAGTCCACACCGACCCATTCCCCTACTCTATATTGACCCCTAACTAATAAACCTAACCTACACATCCCTGAACATTATGGGCAATTTAACAGGGCCCATTCACCTAAACTGCACATCTTTGAATTGTGGGAGGAAACCAGAGATCCTGGAAGAAACCCACACAGACACTAGAAAACTGGACAGACTCCACACAGACTGTTGCCTGAGGCTGGAATTGAACCCGGGTCCCTGGCACTGTCAGGCAGCCGTACTAACCACTGAGCCATTGTGCTGCCAAACATTCTGGTGTGGACTTAGAGCATAGAGCATAGAGCATTGAGCATAGAACATAGAACATAGAACATAGAACATAGAACAATGCAGTGCAGAACAGGTCCTTCGGCCCTCAATGTTGCGCCGACCTGTGAACTATTATCAGCTCGTCCCCCTACACTATCCCAAAATCATCCATGTGCTTATCTAAGGATTGTTTAAATCTCCCTAATGTGGCTGAGTTGACTACATTAGCAGGTAGGGCATTCCATGCCCTTGCCACTCTCTGCATAAAAAACCTGCCTCTGACATCTGTCTTAAATCTATCACCCCTCAATTTGTACAAGCTGATGTCATTGTCCTAGGAAAAAGACTTTCACTGTCTACCCTATCTAATCCTCTGATCATCTTGTATGTCTCTATCAAATCCCCCCCGAGCCTTCTTCTTTCTAATGAGAACAGACCCAAGTCTCTCAGCCTTTCCTCATAAGACCTTCCCTCCAGACCTGGCAACATCCTAGTAAATCTCCTCTGCACCTTTTCCAATGCTTCCACATCCTTCCTGAAATATGGGGACCAGAACTGCACACAATATTCCAAGTTTGGCTGCACCAGCATTTTGTATAGTTGTAGCATGATATTGCGGCTCTGGAACTCAATCCCTCTACCAATGAAACCTAACACCGTATGCCTTCTTAACAGCACTATCCACCTGGGTGGCAACTTTCAGGGATCTATGTACATGGACTCCCAGATCCCTCTGCACATCCACACTATCAAGAATCTTTCCATTGACCCAGTATTCTGCCTTCCTGTTATTCTTCCCAAAGTGCATCACCTCACATTTAGCTGCATTGAACTCCATTTGCCATCTAAGAGCCCAATCCTGCAGTTTATCCAAGTCCCCCTGCAACCTGTAACAGTCTTCCAAACTGTCCACTACTCCACCGACTTTAGTGTCATCTGCAAATTTACTAATCCATCCACCTATGCCTGCGTCTAAGTCATTTATAAAAATGACAAACGGCATGGTCCCAAAACAGATCCTTGTGGCACACCACTAGTAACCGGACCCCAGGCTGAATATTTTCCATCAACCACCACACGCTGCCTCTTTCAGAAAGCCAGTTTCTAATCCAAACTGCTAAATCACCCTCAATTCCATGCCTCTGCATTTTCTCCAATAGCCTACCTTGTGGAACCTTATCAAAGGCTTCACTGAAGTCCATGTGTACCATGTCAACTGCTCTGCCCTCATCTACATCTTGGACCCCATGTACTTCCTCAGAGGCAAGGCACAACCCAATGTTACCTCAAGACTTTCTGGTGTCTTTAATACAGTTCAGAAATAACGTGGCAGATTTTCCAAGGAGTGGTACTTTGGCCATTGGAAGAATGGAGCTCTGCATTTCTGACAGGAGATTCTGATCAGGGTTCCCTCAGCAATGGAAATGCAGACCTCCATTCTGCTAATTGTTTAGTGGTGCAGAAGCGTTAGAGGAAGACAAACCACGCCCCCTTTTCAAATCTGTCAGCTGCCACATTCTGAAACACGGAGTCCTGACAGCCACTCTGACAGCTGCTGTCAAACCAACAGTACATCAAGTAAACAGGATGTTAGGTAAATTGTCTTCCAGTTGGGAGGATGCCAGCTGGGGAGGGCTAGGGTGCCAGGATTAGAATGCCACATGAGTAAGGGGCAGGGTGCCAAGTTAGTCAGCTTCCTGCTAGGCAGAGTGTCAGGGAAGTAAGGTGCCAGCTGTGGGTCGAGGGCCAGGGATAGGATGCCAGGAGGTAAGGGTAGGTTCCAAGTGTATGATGCCAGGTAACCAGGGTGCCAAGTAAGAACTGGGTCAAAGTAGGGTTCTAACTGGGTAAGGTGCAAAGTGGCAAGGTAAGGGATGCATTGTTTAAGTTAGAATGTGGGACATGTAAAGGTCAGGGCGAGGTGTAGTTATGGGGTGTGTGAGATAAGCGTATGTTCAGTTGAATAGTTACTTGGGAGTTTTGATTTTTATTTTAGAATGTTTGTCTATAAATTGTAGATTGTCCTTAAAATGATAAACAATAATATTTACAAGACCTTCTGTTGTAGTTGTTGTCAGAGTTCTGGACTGAATTGGTTCCAATGACAATCCTGCAACCGGGCTATGTTGATAAGTGCCATAATTATTTTTCGACCCAGAAACTGGAGCGATGGACTCACATCAGACTGAACATGTACCCAGGTAATCAATCAAGAAAGCAAAGGGAAGGAAGTTACTTCCTAGAATGAACATCACCGAGGTTGAAATGAGACTTTTCAAGGAAGGAGAATAGCGATAGTCAATCTTAGCTCACAAGTTCCTGTTCAGATCTCCTAAAACAAAACTGATAAAAGAATTAAATAAAAATAATACAATATTAACAAGGACTGTAACACAAGCTACATTCTTTTTAATGTGTCTGGTCAAGCATATTGACCAGAAAGCACATAATGCTTCTTGCTTTCTTTCCTCAGATGGTGGAATTGCACGACTCAGAGTTTATGGCATTGGCCAAAGAGATTGGTTATCAGTTTCACCAAAGCAGGAAATAGATCTGGTTGCAATGACCAATGGGGGTGTATGCTTGGGATACAGTGATGCTCATTTTGGACACCCTAAGAACATTATCGGTAATTAATTGGAATTTGCCTGCAGGTATTGTCTCACATTTTGTGTTGCTAATTAACAATTGGCAGTCCTTGTGGCATTTGCAGGTACAGTTTATAACAGAGCAGTTTTGCTATGATAAGAGTCTTACTCTTTTTTAAAATTTTACTTTAAAAATAAATTATGCAATTGTGTCTGATAAAGTGTTATTAGAAGAGTCAATTCTATTAACACTACAGGTCATTCTGCTATAATGTGTGTTTCGTTAATGCAAATTCGCTATAACACGATTGATGAATTGGGAACACTGTTTCTAAAGCATGAAGTTTTAAAGCATTTATTGGTTATAACACGCTTTGGGCCCCATTATTTTAAATGGTGTTGCTGTTTTGTGATTTTCTTAAAAGACGATTGCACAGGAACGGAACTACGGTGTTATTCACACAACTGACTGTAGTGGTAATTCTTCAATCATAAATACATGCATTAGATATATATAGATTGATTGAGATATGTACATGAAGCCATATCCACTCTCCCAAGATAATGTTAATTTAAAGGCACCAAAATTTTATTTTTCTAACACTCAATAATTTCTCTCATTTCTCCTAATGGTGAATATGAGATAGACAAATCATTAATATTATAGGTTAAAACTGCTTGCCAACTTACATTTGTCCCTTTTTTCCTCTCCCTGACCATTTTCAGTAAAGGCAAATTAAACCACCCCTTCTCTGTTTGAACTTCTCTTTTTTAATATTTTAACGTTCATTACATTTTAAATCCCATAACCTATCTCTGAAGGCATTGGAAGATCTAAAGTTATGTCTGATGGATGGGAGACAGCCAGGAGGTTGGACAGACCGGCAATTTTAAAGGTAGGAAACAAATGGCCCATCCACTCTTGTTTAGTTTGTAAGTCACTCTGGGTATTTTGTCATATCGTAGATCCCAATGGCTAAACTTGAAATGGACCTCACTTCTGCTCAGAAATATGGTGGCTGGCCACAGACAGTTGTGTGGTAGTCAGCCAATTAGATATAGGGGCCTGGACAATCATGGGATGGGGATGGTCTGAAACTGGCAGGCCCTGCTCTTTTCTCACATGTGTGAAGGTCAGGGTGCCATATTTGATGGCATCCACTTTTTGCCATCCAGCAACACCAGTCTGGCAGTTTATGAGGAGTTGTAAATTCTGGATTTGCTGGCACTTACACAGCAATATTTGATCAGCAGATCAAGAGATCTTAAAGGGGCCAGATTCTGGATGCAGTGAGGGTATCACATGCCTATCTGGCATGTCACTCCATCTCCTTACCCTGTCTTTGGTAATTCTTGAAAGAACACCCATTGCTCTTAACCAGCTAGCAATTGCTTTGACACGTTACCTTTAACTAAAGGGCTCAGCACACTGAAACGTTTCCCATTACCCCCGACCCACCATCGTTCATCTCTGACCCCACCGCTATCATCTTTGAACATCTTTTGTGTTATCCTTTATTCTCAGGACACCATCATTGACCAACCATGTATAACTCCCCACAGTCATGCTTACACTACTGCAGATATCGATCTTCCCTGTACACTCCAGTTTCCTTCCTCTGCTTCTCGCAAGTCTTCATGGGCCTTCCCTCTTTTGTTTTGTGATGTCCTATTCCTTTTCACAGCTGCCATATGATTTCAGTGAATCATTGTGTCCTCTTCCTTTGATCCCCATAGAAGAATGAGCAGCTCCTACCCAATCTAGTCCACGAGACCCTACCCATCCTGCTTCACACACCTTTAACCAGTCACAAATTAGATTAGATTCCCTACAGTGTGGAAACAGGCCCTTTGGCTCAACAAGTCCACACCGACCCTCCAAAGAGTAAACCACCCAGACCCATTTCCCTCTGACTAATGCATCTAACACAATGGCCAATTTACCTGACCTGCACATCTTTTGGACAGTGGGAGGAAACCGGAGCACTCGGAGGAAACTCACACAAATACAGGGAGAACGTGCAAACCCCACATCCCTGGCATCCCTGGCGCTGTGAGGCAGTAGTGCTAACCACTGAGCCACTGTGCCACCCTAACCTTCAAGTTGAAGAAACGTGGTTGGCAGGTTCTGAAGGCATGTTTCTTGTTTGCTGCATGCCTAATTTGAAAGCTAGAATTTGTTCTGTTGAAGTTGTCTTTTCATGAGTTTGACTTGCAGGTACATTAAAAAATGGTTCTCACTGCTTGATTCAGATCCATTCTCAATCCCACCACTAACATTCATTCCACTGTTGGAAAGCTGACTTTTGTCTTTCTCTCAATTAAGTGCCTCTGGTCACCTTATTTCCCATTCCCAGGAGCTTGTCACAATTTTGCCCTCTGTTTGATGTACGTACTGCTGATTTTTCTAGAAGGTCATTTCTAAATGTGATTTTGACTGATTTTGGCTAATTGTCTCTCTTTCTAGGCAGATGATCAGGGTATTTTACAGGTACCTGGTTGTGAGTGGGCTGTTTTTAGACTTGGACATCCTGGTGTAATAACTCACATTGATATTGATACCAGCCACTTCAAAGGTACAGTGAAAAGTCAGTAGAAGATAGCAGACTCTTTCATCACATAATTAGCCTGAAATTAAACTCTTTGGATAACATTGCACAAATGCATAGTGCACTTACATGATTTTGCCCTCAATGTTCATATAATGGAGGCACTAAGCCATTGAAGAGAGTTTTAAAGACTCATAAATCTCAGAGAAAAGAAACTCTCTTCATTTCTGTCTCAAACTGCTTATCTTTAGTTTTGAAAGAATGACACCATCGTTCTAGATTCTCCCACAAGTCCAGTTCCACCCTGTCAAGACAGCTTGTAATTATAAAGCATCTTTCATAATCTCAGGACCTCCCAAAGTACCTCACAGCGAATAAAGTACTTGTGATGTGAAGTCTTGTGTTAATGGGGAAAGAAAGCAACTAATTTGAACCACAGCAAGTTTCCACAAGCAGCAAAACCAAATAATAACCAGATAATAGAACTGATGGAGATGGGAACAGACTTTCAAGGGACTGAATGATTTCTAGCCATTCCTATGTCTTCACTTATTTATTTTAATATTGTTGGTTGAGGAGGAAATGTTGGTTGGGACAATGGGAAAGATTTCCATGCACTTCTTTGGAATAATATCATGACGTGGAGGTGCCAGTGTTGGACTGGGGTGGACAAATTAAAAATCACACACCAGGTTATTGACCAACAGGTTTATTCGGAAGTACTAGCTTTTGGAATGCTGCTCCTTCATCAAGTAGTTGTGGAGCAACATCATAACTCACAGATTTATAGCAAAAATTCTCAGTGTCATGCAACTGAAACAATATATTGAACAAACCAAGATGGCTGCTAAGTCTTTCATCTTTTAGAATGGATTGCAAAATTGTTCACAATTTCCAGATGCGGTCTGACCAGAGCCTTATACAGATTTCGCAGTACATCCCAGTTCTTGTATTCTAGCCCTCTTGAAATGAGTGCTAACATTGCATTTGCCTTCCTAACTGCCAAATGAACCTGCATGTTAACCTGAAGAGCATCGAGAACGAGGACTCCTAAGTCCCTTTGTGCTTCAGATTTCCAAAGCCTTTTTCCATTTAGAAAATAGTCCATGCCTCTATTCCTCCTACGAAGGTGCATAAAGAGCCATTTTCCAGTCTTCTGTGATCCTCACTAACTCCAGTGATTCCTGAAAGATCACTACCAATACCTTTACAATCGTCTTAGCTATTTCCTTCACCACTCTGGGGTGTAGTCCGTCTGGTCCAAGCGATTTATCTACCTTCTGATCTTTCAGCTTCCCCAGCATCTTCTTCTTAGTGATGGCCACTACACTCACCTCTGACCCCTGACTCTCTTGAAGTGCAGGTATGCTGCTGGTGTCTTCCACTGTGAAGACAGATGCAAAGTATCTATTCAATTCCTTTGCCATTCCTTTGTTCCCCAATCCTTCTTCTCCAGCTTCATTTTCCAGTGTCCAATGTTCACTCTTGCCTCCATCTTACCTTTTATGTATCTAACTCAAACTCTTTCAGAATTCTATTGTATGACTAGCTATTTTACTCTGATATTTTATCCCCCCTCCCCTCCCCTCCCCCCCCCACCATTACTGCTTTTTTAGTTGCCCTCTGCTGGTTTTAAAGGCTTCCCAATCCTTTGGCTTCCCACCAGTCTTCACTTTGAATGTAGTTGGCAACTTCACTCCTGCATTCAATTAACATGTGCTTTAATAATGCATGACTCCACTCCGATAAGGGGCCATACACTATAAGAAGTGGTGATCATAGCAGTTAGTGATGGTTGGGAAGCTTTGGGCTCAGAACCCATTATTTGCCATCTGATAATTAAATTAAATGGATGAAAAATAACAAGTTGTGACCTCACAATTTCCTGAGTAATGCCATCTAATGTTGCTCTTCATCAATCATGTCCATGTGGGGAAATGATTCTTGAATTTGCTCTAAGAGCTATTTGATAGTGCATATTCCTTGTCTGTCGAATGAAGGTGTTTGCATTAAGGCACCACGCATTACTTCAGTGCAAGTTCCCTGGATCAGTACTGTAATTCACAATAATTCTCAGCCAGCAGTGTCTATAGTTATCTGTTGTTGGACAATAATAAAAATAAAACATCAAAATTTATCAAATTGTTCACTTCCTCAAGTTAAGTTAACTACTTCAGAGAAAGTTAAGTTAATTACTTCTCTGTGAACCCAGAGGTAAAGAAATGGAAGGAGTGATCAGCAAGTTCCAGATGGCGAGATCAGACTTCAACTAGATGGGAGTAGCACCAAGGCGTGGGTGAATTTGGGACCAGGAGAGCATGAAAAGAACATTCAATCACTGTAGGAAGTGGATATCTAGAGTTAGGGATGATACGTACTTCATTTAAAAAAGAAAATCAGTTGCAATCTATCAGGTAAGGCTTGAATATGGGTGTCATAAACAGAAATATCTGGAAAAGCTCAGCAGATCTGGCAGTCTTAGTGGAGGGATTTTCAGCATCTGCGATTCTTTCAATTTTTTTTGTTGAGTGTGTTTTGTAAAGAGATGGCAGCTGAAACATGTTACATATTGTATGGTCAGAGGAAGGTGGAAGGATTTATGGGATGGATGTGTTGTCTAAAAATTACCAGAGTTCTTAGAGTAAATGGAGGCCCTAATTGCAATTGTTTTTCTTTATGTATGATTTGTTTAATATGTCAGTGTAACTCTTGGATACCATGCCAAAGAATCAATTATTTCATAAATTAGAAAGGTTGATACATATACTTGGAGGAAAAAAAGGCATAGATTCAATTAAGTGATAAAGGAATGATCATGTTGGGCTGAGAATTGAGAATGATGACTAAGTGTCACATGCAGTAATGCTGCCATTGCTCGTTTTAATTTATATACATGATTTGAAGTGGAAGATAGATGCAGCAACTTTCAGATGATACCACATTGAAGGATGGGGTTCAGATAACAAGAAGATAAATAAAATACAGAGGACTCTGACTGAGAAAATGAGCTTGGATTTTTAATTTAATGTGGACAGATAAAATAGTCAGACAAGGAAAGGAAAACAATGGAATATAAATTAAATACCACAGGACATAACATAAGTGTCATAGAGTCATAGAGATATACAGCATGGAAACAGACATATCCCTCTAAACCCATCCTATTTGTATACCCATCCAGATGCCTTTTAAATGTTCCAATTGTACCTGCCTCCACCATTTCCTCTCATTCCACACACACAACCCTCTGTGGAAAAAGCTGTGCCTTAGGTCCCTTTTATATCTTACCCCCCTCACACTAAACCTATGCCATCTAGTTCTGGATTGCCCCACCCCAGGGAAAAGACCTTGTCTATTTATTGTATCCATGCACCTTATGATTTTATAAACATCTATAAGGTCACCCCTCAGCCTCTGACACTCCAGGGAAAACAGCCTATAAATCCTCCAACCCTGACAGTATCCTTGTAAATCTTTTCTGAATCCTTTCAAGTTTCACAACATCCTTTGAAATAGGAAGGAGACCAGAGTTGCATGTAATATTCCAAAAATGGCCTAACCAATTGCTTGTACAACATGACCTCCCAACTCCTATACTCAATGTTTTGACCAATAAAGGAAAGCATAGCAAATGCCTTCTTCACTATCCTATCTACCTGTGACTCTACTTTCAAGGTATTATGAACCCACACTCCAAGGTCTCTTTGTTCAGCAACACTCCTCAGGATTTTACCATTAAGTGTATAAGTCCTGCTGTGATTTGCTTTTCCAAAATGCAGCACCTCACATTTATCTAAATCAAACTCCATCTGCCACTCCTCAGCCCATTGGCCCATCTGGTCAAGATGTTGTACTGTATGGTAACCTTTTTTGCTGTCAACTGTACCTCCAATTTTGCAAACTTACTAACTATACCTCCTATGTTCACATCCAAATCATTCATGTAAATGATGAAAAAAGTGAACCCAGCACTGATCCTTGTGGTACTTCACAGGTCACAGGCCTCCAATTTGAAAAGCAACCCTCCACCACCACCCATTGTCTTCTACCTTCGAGCCAGTTCTGTACCCAAATGGCAAGTTCTCCCTGTATTCCATGAGATCTAACCTTGCTAACCTGTCTCCCATGGGGAACCTTGTTGAATGCCTTACTGAAGTCCATACAGATCACATCTCCCACTCTGCCCTCATCAATCCTCTTTGTTACTTCTTCAAAAAACTCAATCAAGTTTGTGAGACATGATTTCCCACACACAAAGCCATGCTGACTATCCCCAGTCAGTCCTTGCCTTTCCAAATTGATGTAAGTCCTATCCCTCAGGATTCCCTCCAACAACTTGCCCACCGCCAATGTCAGGCTCACCGATCTATCGTTCCATAGCTTTCTAATTCTATTAGTTTTAACATAATGATGGAAAAGGGAAAGACCGGATCTAAAAGTTGAAGTTCGAAATTAGAGGATGGCTAATTTTGATGGTATTAGGCAAGAACTTTCAAAAGCTGACTGGGGGCAGATGTTCAGAGGTAAAGGGATGGCTAGAAAATGGGAGTCTTCAAAAATGAGCTAACAGAGGCCAGAGACAATATATCCCTGTTAGGGTGAAAGGAAAGGCTGGTAAGTGTAGGGAAAATCTGGATGACTTCAGAAATTGAGGTTTTGGTTAAGAAAAAGAAGGAATCATATGTCAGATGTAGACAGGAGAGATCAAATTGAATCCTTCGAAGAGTATAAAGGCAATAGGAGTATACTCAAGAGGGCAAAAAGGGGACATGAGATAGCTTTGGTAAATCAGGTTAAGGAGAATCCAAAGGGTTTTTATAAATACATTAAGTACAAAATGGTAACTAGGGAGAGAATAGGGCCCCTCAAAGATCAGCAAGGCAGCTTATGTGTGGAGCCGAAGGAGATGTGGGAGATACTAAATGAGTATTTTGCATCAGTGTTTACGGTGGAGAAGGACATGGAAGATATAGAATGTGGGGAAATAGATGGTGACATCTTGAAAAATGGGAACAGCTGGATGTCTTGAAATGCATAAAAGTGGATAAGTCCCCAGGACCTGATCAGGTGTACCCTCGGGAAGTGATTGCTGGGTCCCTTGCTGAGATATTTGTATCATCGATAGTCACAGGAGACCCTGAAGACTGGAGGTTGACCAAAATGGTGCGAGAGATATGTTGGCATCCAGGATGTCACCCTGAAGCCAAGAATACAATGTCGTAGTGAAAAAAACATGTTATTCATAAACAGTACTGTATAGAATTCTACTTCTGTCATTGAAGTTACTACAGAAAAATGGCCACGTTTTTTATACTGAGACTTTATGAGAAGTTAAAGAGATCTTTGGAGATAAAGGGAAGGCTTAAGGAGATCAGATGCAAAATGAGTTATCAATATGGCCTTCCATCTGCTTTGATAAACCAGAGGAAGGTGAATTTGCAGTGTATAGGGTTGAGTTCCTGTTTTTGAGTTTAATCCACCTTCCTTTCCTGAGATGAGTTGGAATTCCCTGTATAGTTTGCAGCAACAAAAAGGTAACAGTCTTAGCTAAGTAAAATCTAGTGACAAAAATATTAACATTGCATTCAAACATTTTCTTCACCTTTTTGTCACCAGGTAACTTCCCAGATAGTTGTAAAATTGAAGGATGTTCTATAACTCCAGAAGAAGAAAAAGAAAGAATTGCTACAAAGTGGAAAGACTGCCGTGGTTTGAAATGGAAGTTATTGCTGCCAATTACTAAGGTATATATAGATAGAAGTCAGACGTCCTCAAATCGTATTATTGTTGATCAGTCAAGAAACTAAATAGAATATGCATGGAGCCATGTTGTACCCAAAATTCCTAACTATGAATGTAAGAAACTTGGTGTGTGTATGGAATGAATTGTCAGAGGAAGTAGTTGAGGCTGGTATAATTACAACATTTAAAAAACATCTGGATGTGTAAATAAATGGGCAAAGTGCTGGCAAATGGGACTCGATTAATTTAAGATATTTTGTCAGCTTGGACAAGTTGGCCCGAAGAGTCTGTTTCCGTGCTGTATATCTCTATGACTTTTGACTCTAAATGGCTTCTCTGGTAACAGAGACACTTACAGTGGCTTTGGGAATGATTAATTGAGAAGCTCTTTCAACATAATGACTGGCAGAGTTATTGGACAGAATGATCTCTTATTGTGTTGCATGGTTCCAGGAGTAACTGAGATAACCCTAACCCTAATATTAACCTTTACTCTCTCATTACTGAAGAGTGGAGGAAAGAGTTACTTTGACCACTCACATATATCCTTGTGTCTTACAGAAGTTTGAGACCCTGAAACAGGTTGCCCAACTTCTGAAGACTCAATTAAAAAAATCATCTTAAAACAAAGAGTGATCTCGTTGAGCGATATCATTGAGAGAGTTGTATGCCAGTCTGATTTAGGAATTTATAATCTGCTTGATATGAAGTTTGAATGGAAATTATTTAAGTTGAAAGAAAATACTAGGAGCCTATCTTAAAAAGCAACTCAACATTAAATTAATAGTTCAGTCAAATAATTTAGGGTTTTCAAAGAATTTCCAACATCAGCAAAAGAAACTGAAAATGCAGATATTTTATAATCAAGTGATATTTGTAGATGTTATTACACACCTGTGGAACAGCTGGGTATTGAACACAGGCCTCCTAGATCAAAGGTAGGGACACTACCATTCTGCTACAAGAGTCCCTAATCTTTAAACTGACAGAGGCAATGTAAACTGGCATCTGACTCTGATTGTACAATCAAGTTTTGAGAAGATTTGTAGCTCAGGTTGGGGTTTTGGATGTAGGTTTGCTCGCTGAGCTGGAAGGTTCATTTTCAGACGTTTCATCACCATACTAGGTAACATCTTCAGTGAGCCTCCAAGCAAACATACATCTGATTGCACATGCTATCTAATTTAGAACCTAACAATTTACATTTGTAGGTCCTGAAAGCAAAAGGTTGTGATGTAATGTGCAATCTTAACTCGATCTATTATAAGATCTATTTTTCTCCCTTCTCCTGCTTCTAATGGTCATAGCACAGGGTTGCTGGCTACTTTTAGTCCATTGCTATTCTAATCTGTGTTATTAAGGTGCAAGGTTCTCGGTCAACCAAGACTTAGAGTCATAGAGTCATAGAGATGTACAGCATGGAAACAGACCCTTCAGTCCAACGCATCCATACCGACCAGATATCCCAACCCAATCTAGTCCCACCTGCTAGGACCCGGCCCGTATCCCTCCAAACCCTTCCTATTCATATACCCATCCAAATGCCTCTTAAATGTTGCAATTGTACAAGCCTCCACCACATCCTCTGGCAGCTCATTCCATACACGTACCACTCTCGGCGTGAAAACGTTGCCCCTGAGGTCTCTTTTATATCTTTCCCCTCTTACCCTAAACCTATGCCCTCTAATTCTGGACTCCCCGACCACAGGGAAAAGACTTTGTATATTTATCCTATCCATGCCCCTCATAATTTTGTAAATCTATATAAGGTCAACCCTCAGCCTCCGACGCTCCAGGGAAAACAACCCCAGCCTGTTCAGCCTCTCCCTGTAGCTCAGATCCTCAGATCCTGGCAACATCCTTGTAAATCTTTTCTGAACCCTTTCAAGTTTCACAACATCTTTCCGATAGGAAGGAGACCAGAATTGCACGCAATATTCCAACAGTGGCCTAACCAATGTCCTGTACAGCTGCAACATGACCTCCCAACTCCTGTACTCAGTACTCTGACCAATAAAGGAAAGCATGCCAAACGCCTTCTTCACTATCCTATCTACCTGCAACTCCACTTTCAAGGAGCTATGAACCTAAGGTCTCTTTGTTCAGCAACACTCCCTAGGACCTTACCATTAAGTGTATAAGTCCTGCTAAGATTTGCTTTCCCAAAATACAGCACCTCACATTTATCTGAATTAAACTCCATCTGCCATTTCTCAGCCCATTGGCCCATCTGGTCCAGATCCTGTTGTAATCTGAGCTAACTCTCTTCGCTGTCCACTACACCTCCAATTTTGGTGTCATCTGCAAACTTACTCTCTGTACTTCTTATGCTCGCATCCAAATCATTTATGTAAATGACAAAAACTAGAGGACTCAGCACCGATCCTTGTGGCACTCCACTGGTCACAGGCCTCCAGTCTGAAAAACAACCCTCCACCACCACCCTCTGTCTTCACTTTCACTCAAGTGTAAGGAGAAAGTACACCAGGCATTTTAATCTACTTTCTGGGTGATTGGGGTAAGGGGTTAGAGGATTATGTTAACTGGACTCAGGTTTGCTGCTCCTGGAAACAGTGTGGAGGCAGTTATTTGGGGCAGAGGTAGGCTGTGTGAAAGAAAGCTTTGGTGATCTAGGACTTGCAAGGAAAGCGATCACCTCTAGCCTTTGCCCCTCACATTTCTCACGTTAGCTTAAGTGCTCCCTCACCATCATAGCTCATCCAATAATCTCCATGACCACCCCTCCAAAAGTACCTCTAACCAGTTTACTCAACACACAAGGCTGCTCATACACTCCAAGCCAACATATGCACTTCCATTCCTGTCATGGCCTTTCAAAGTCACTATGCCAATTTGTTCCAGCCCATGACTCCCTCACTTATCTACATGGTCCCTTATAAAATCCTGTACCAACCATTGCAAACTTATGCCAACCCATGTCTCCTATCCATCATTCTTTGCCATTAAACTTACCATTCTAACTCCATAATAGCATATCCATAACAGGCAAACCTGTGGACGCAGGCTGAGATAATGTAAAGCTCGATTGAAAGCTTTTTAAAAAAGTGCTTGATTACTAAAAGCCCATTTACAACATTTAAATTCACATTCATATTTAATAATCCCAAGGATACTTGACCTCTTCCAAAGGCTCAATAACCTCTCTAACTGGTCTGTCTGGATCTATCCAAAATGGTTCTCTTGTCTCTTTGAAAAGATACCATATCTCTCCAAAGAACTCTGTCAAATTTAGATCTTTTCTTGAAAAATGTGGATCTTTTATCTTGTACTTTGGAGATCTCACTAATGAAAATTTGACCTGTGAAAGTGCTGCCATTTTATAGGTACAGCTCAAACCTTATGAACCACAGGTATGCAGATTGCAACTTGCTTCACCCCAATTAAAAAGGTGAATGGTAAGTTCAGGGAAGGGGCCTGGTATTGGGGCTCTGGTCAATTTTAGCTAACTTGGAAATCTACCCTAACCTGCAAAAATTCAGATCTTAATGATATATTACATCTATTTTGGATTTTGCTGTCCTTGGCTAAGTTCCCTCACTATCTCAAGTGTCTGGCCTGTAAAATCCAAATTAACTCAGTCGTACCCCTCTTTGTATTTCCTATTGACCTCATTGTTTGTTGAAGGGCTGTTATTTGTACTGTTGTCTCTTCAGTCAATAAATCCTATTGATCAGGGCAGTATGGACAAATTAGGCTGAAGGGCCTGTTTCCATGCTGTAGACCTCTATGACTAAATGGTCTATAAAAATAACAAATTTATACATTTATGCAATAGGAGATCTTGCTCTTTTCTTCAAATATCACTTTCAATTTGAAAATCAGGTTCCTAAACAAAATATTTCCATTTTCTATGTTGGTCTCCTTTCCTCAAGAAAATTTAATGATTAAACATTCTAAACAGATGCTCCTTTTGTGTGAAAACTGCTTGACCCTCTGTGCAAGTCGACCATATAAAATAGGTTGTATGTCTGGTTAGAAAAAGAATGTGTTCCATAAAATGAGTCACTGCAGGCTCCAAAGCTTGTTAATTTTTTACGTGTGGTGGTCTTAGTTCTCTGATGGGCATTCTTCAGGATCATGTCATGTTTTGAAACCTCTTACCTGTTCAGAATCCTGCACGGTGGGAGTAATGGTTGGGTTTATTCATGCAGTACATTGCAGATCTACCTTGGGGATGGGAATTGCTTTTTTTTTGGCAGTTGTTTTGTTCTGTCAGAGAGCTGTTTCAGGGGCTGTTGTGTGAAACAGCAACTTCAGGATTTTCACAGACTTATGTCTTCCTCTTGACAGTGCAGCTGCTTTATTTTGCTAATATAGTTAGTGTTTTCTTTCAAATGAGGAACAAGTTGAACTTTAAATAATCCTTCTCTCTAGTGGTTCAGGGATGGGGGAGCTGAAATAAATGGAGATTTCCATTGTTGAGTCTGCTTTTGGGTTAATTCTTTACCAACAATAAATAAGTGTGAATTTAAATATCTGAACCTAATTGTGGAAATAAAATCAACAACTATTTAATTCATATAGCTTGTAACCTTCAGCTATGTCCTTGTAACTTCCTTTCAGGGTATGTTTCAGCTTAGTTACTGCCAATAAATGTTATAATGTCTCTTTAATTAACAACTCCTTTAACCTTTACAGTGTCACTGCTAATCTGATATTCTTGAGAAATCCTACCACAGGCTACAAGTTACAATTTGTACAAGTTACAATTCTCAGTGCTTGGCTTCTATTGATGGACTACCCGTTCAAAGGATTAGAGTATGTGGACCAGGAACAGCCATTAGCTATTTGACCCTGTGCCACCATTTATCATAGAAACCCTGCAGTGTGGAAGCAAGCCATTCAGCCCATGAAGTCCACACTGCCCCTCCTACTCTATCCCTACAACCTTGCATTTTCCATGGCTAACCCACCTAGCCTGCACATCTTTGGACTGGGGGAGAAAACCAGAGCGCGCGCGCGCGTGCGCGCACACACACACACACACACACACACACACATCAGGAGAATGTGCATACTCTGCACAGACAGCTGCTCAAGGGTGGAATTGAACCTCCGTCCCTGGTGCTAACAGACAGCAGATGAAATCATTGAGCCACCATGCCACCCCATTTACTGAGAATGTGGCTGATTTGATTGTAACCTCAAATCCAAAATTTCTCACCGAACCTTTAATCCCCTTGCTTGATGAGAATTTATCCACTTATATCTTAAAAATATTGGAAGCCTCTGCTTCCACTATCTTTTCAGGGAGAGTTCTAATGGCTCATGACCATTTAAGAGAAAAAGAATTTGTCTATCCCTTTTTAAATGGCAGATCTGTATTTTTCAAAAAAGACCCTGTTAGGACCTTGCTGGATCCTGTATGCTTTAATCAACTTGCCTCTTACTTCTGAGTTCCAGCAGATATAAGTCTAGTCTGTCCAATCCTTCCTTATAAGGTGACCTTTCCCTTCCAGGTATTTGTCTGGTACACTTCTCAGAATTATTTCCAACGTATTAACAACCCTCTTGATACTCAGTGACTCCCACCTCTGCCCGGTTTGCACTACTTACAATGAGTTTCACTATCTGTTTTCCCACCTGCAACAATATTTAATGATTATGAGGCTGGGTGGGACAGGCTTAATGTCCTGTTCCTAAGTGTGAGTTAATTAATCCCTGTGAAAAGTAACTTCCTGACGGCAGTCCTGAAATTAATGTTTAATTAGTTTTAAGCTATGTCCTCTTGGCTTGTTCCCAGTTTATTTCAAAATATTATTCAGAATTAATAATATCTCACCTACTTGGACATGGTAACCACTTGTGGGGCTTCTTTTTCTTTGCACTAAAAATGCTTTTGTTTCTCCTCCTCATGCTGACCCGAGACACCAATGATCTGTTGTCTGCACTGCTCAAGCACCTGTATGTCTTGTCTGACCTAAGCCACTAGGACTGGTCACAATGCTCATGTTGTTACTTTGACCAAAGGTCTGACTTGTATTCTGCCTCTTTGGCAAGATAGTTCAGTATTTATTGATTGCTGCTTTGTGTTAGTTGGATATGCTGAGTATGAGAGCTAAGAAAATGGAATTGACGTAGAGATCGACCAGCAAGTGGTGAGTAGGCTAGAAGGCTGAATGGCCTAATCTTGCTCATGTGAGCTAAGGTGTTAGCCCTTCCCATGAACCTTATCAGTGCCTTTTTAAACAATGTTGCAGTATTTATTACAGTCCACTTGAGTTATTTCGTTCAGAAAATCAGGGTAATTTATCAGGCATAACTGTTAGTTTTAAAGCCATGTTGACTACTATTTATTGAGTTATGTTTAATTTTGATGTTGATAATTAGGTGAATTATTTTGCCTAGAATTGAGTAGGTCTGTAGATGCTTGTGTCCTGATAGGACCAGTCCCTGCATGTGGTTTCCTAATTTATAACAGTTCCAGATGGGATACCCCAAATTGTTAAACTCACCTCCAGCCCCAAGTTGGTTGCAACAAGGTACACAGACCAGGGTTAAAACTGGCTTATAACTCCCTTTTTTGTGTATTCTTGAAAGCAGAAAACACAAATGTTTCTTGCCCAGACTGATTTCTTTTCTTCCATCATTTTCACAGTCTGAGATGACTAAAAGGAGATTGCAGTTCAGTTTTTCCCCATTTGAAGTCCTTCTCTTTGAAATTTCCTTAACACCCATCTGGTGTGACATTCCATCATCTTGCTTGAGGCTAAGCACAATCCATACAACTCTTACAGATAATAACTGAATTTCATTGCTCAAAATTTGTATTCTGAGCCATTTTTTGGCTGTATGACCCCTATACAAATTCTCATTGCAATTAAAGGTTCAGTACGTCTGTAGGTGATCTGGAATTATCCTCCGTGTTAATAACAATATAACCACTATCACTATTTTGAATATGTGCACTATATTGGTTGTGCACTACTGCTTTCAATCTGTTTTTCCGCACACTGTACGTTGACTCTTTCATAATGATTGTCATCAGTTTCTTCCTCAGCGCTCTGTTATAAATGTCAACTAACTTGGGGACTTAAGCCCTTTAAACTTGTCTTAGACCTTCATCTCAATTATAAAGTAATAAAGAAAATTGATATTGTTAAGACATGTCATCCTTGATATTCTTCCCTCAGGTAGTACTTGGAGTTCAGGTCAATAAAATCTATTCCTTAAAATCCAAAAAAAAATCTATTGAAAGGATCATAATTTAGAGTACTGATAACCACACTTCATTCTGTTAATGACATCTTGGACCATTCTAACATACTAGTTCTGTCACTCTTTATCCTCCTGACAACATAACATGCTTCCTTTAATTACTTCAGTACACTATTATAGGATAAAATTTACACTTCTGCTCTGGTGTTGTTTCAATTAAGGGGGATTACTTTAATGAAAAAAAGTGTTTGATTATCTTCTGTTACTCCTTTTGCTTGGTTAAAAGTACAAGTGATGTAAATTAGGAAAGTGAAACATAACATTAGAATAACATGCAAAAGACAAGGGACATGGGACTAAGCAGCTCATTATGAGGTCTAATACCTGTGGCATCCTCTATTGTTTGATTCTGTGTCAGAATGCTTCATTGTGTCATTGGTACGTGATCTCATTGTGAGGGCAATAGCTCATAATTCTTCTTATGCTTCATCTCCTTCTAAAAGGTAAGTTTCCAAAACAGTTTTCATCATAGTTAGCATGTAATGACTGCTTTTTCCGTTTTATTTCAATTTTAGCTCAAACCACACCAGCAACACTCCTACCCCACAGAAATGAAAGATATTCTAACTCATGTGCGACTGACAATTAAGCCAGATGGTGGGATCAGTAGGATGCGGCTCTTGGGAATTCCGTGCACTCTTCCCTCAGGAAACCTGTGAAAAGAATCTCTACAAATGCATTGCAATTTTTTTCTCTCAATTATATCAATTTTGCTAGAAATATACTTGTGCTGGATTGCCAACTTTTCTTTGTTCCAGTTTGTCTTGTGTCATTTGAATTACTAAACTATAGGCTTCTTATGAGGAAGCTAGAAGATGAAAATTATGACAGAAATCTTCTCTCAAATCCCAATTATATCATTTTTATTACTGCAGTAGAGTTGCGAAGGCAATGAACCTACATGAAATCTTAACTAGTCTGATTTTATAACTTATAAATAATGTGTTCAAATATCTCTGTAAATCCTGGTTCTAATCTCTGCTTGAGTAAATTATTGAGGTTGTGGAGGTTTCCTTGTTTTGAGTAAAATGAAGAATTGTTGCCAAGGGAAGAATTGTCAACGCCTTTATCTTGTTTGCTCTGTAGTGGTTGTGCCTATCAATTCAATTTTAAGGGGTCTATTAAACACCACCTTCTCCCCACCCCTGTCCATCTCACCCCACCCTTTGCAAGGAGAGCTGATTAGATACAAACATAGGGATTCTTGCAAGCAAATGGAATGGAATGTCTATTTTCACCCGGCTATATCTGAGGCATCATGTTTGAGGTGACCTCCTCCTTCTCCTCATCTACTGATGATGGGGAAGTTCTACCTTAAATGGACTCCCCTAGAAGTAGCAATTGCCAGGCTGTGGCATATTCAAGATTAACTTAAGTCGCCAGCATATCTCTACACTTTAATCTGGCTTATTTCAGAACTGAATAGGATGCATGCAGGCTTTTAGAGCCTCTTTTTCACTCTTAAGCAATATTTGATAACACTCTCTAATTTAAAGAGTTTTGAGAAGATTTGTAGTTCAGGTTGAGGTTCTGGATGTAAGTTTGCTCACTGAGCTGGAAGGTTCATTTTCAGAAGTTTTGTCACCATACTAGGTAACGTCATCAGTGAGCCTCCGGTGAAACACTGGTGTTATGTCTTGCTTTCTATTTATGTGTTTAGGTTTCCTTGGGTTGGTGGTGTAATTTCCTGTGTTGGAAATGCCATTTCCTGTTCTTCTTCTTGGGGGTGGTAGATAAGGTCCAAATCAATGTGTTTGTTGATAGAGTTCTAGTTGGATTGCCATGCTTCCAAGAATTGTTGTGCGTGTCTGTTTGGCTTGTCCCAGGATGGATGTGTTGTCCCAGTCAAAGTGGTGTCCTTCCTCATCTGTATGTAAGGATACTTGATCTTGCAAAGTATTTTGTAAATCTGTATAGGATCTAGTGGACTTAAAAGATTCTATACAGACAACAAACATCATTTACAAAATACCTTGCAAGAGCTGTAACAAACACTATATTGGGCAAACAGGCAGAAAACTAGCCACCAGGATACATGAACATCAACTAGCCACAAAAAGATATGACCCACTATCACTAGTTTCCTTCCATACAGATGAGGAAGGACACCATTTTGACTGGTACAACACATCCATCCTCGGACAAGCCAAACAGAAGCATGCACGAGAATTCCTAGAAGCATGGTATTCCAACTAGAACTCATTCAACAAACACATTGATTTGGACCCCATCTACCACCCTCTGAGAAAAAAAACAGATATGACAAAACCAACACAGGAAATGTAATCACCAAATAGGCAATGACATCTCCAACCCAAGGAAACTTAAACACATAAAAAGAAAGTGGAACATAACACCAGCGCTTCACCAGAGGCTCACTGATCTTGTTACATAGTGTGTTGATGAAACATCTCAAAACGAATCTTCCAACTCAGGGAGCAAACTTATATCCAGAACTCTCTAATTTGAAATATAGATATGTTGAATGTATGCATTCAGCTAATTGAGGGCCACAAGTTACAGGCAATGGTATTATTGTGCAATCGGTTAAGCACTGGTACAACATTTCTTTGTGCTATTTTAATGGACATGCTAGCGATTAATGGTTGTCTTAACATTTTAAGGAAAGAAATGTGTTCCAAGTATGTTTATGAAACAATATAAACAAATGTAATGTCCATCCTACTACTCCCTTATGTGTAAAATGTATTGCCTTGACACATGGTAGACAGCAATGAATTACTTTCAATAGTTTAATCATCTCTTTATTATTAGGGATATTTTACTTTTCAAAGTTTGTAAGAAGATTTGTAGCTCGGGTGCTCGTTGTTGTGGTTCTGTTCGCTGAGCTGGGAATTTGTGTTGCAGACGTGCCACACACACAGATGACAAGCAACATGAGTTCGACTGGGACAACACTACTATTATAGGACAAACCAAACACAGAACAGCCAGGGAATTCCTAGAGGCATGGCACTCATCCACAGATTCTATCAACAAACACATCGACCTGGACTCAATATACCGGCCACTGCAGCAGACAGCTGGAACTGACAACCGGAAGCGGCAGAGACAAACCACTATAAATGCCGGAGGAACCAACACAGAAGCGCTTCACAGGAGGCTCCCAAGCACTGAGGATGTCACCTAGACAGGGGACGAAACGTCTGCAACACAAATTCCCAGCTCGGCGATCAGAAGCACAACAATATTTTACTTTTTTAAAATGTCTGATCAATATTATAGGATTAGGGGGCAAATACAATTTAAATAGAAGCTAATAAGCTTAGTTCAATATTGTTTGTGCTTAAAAGAAATCACTGATAAAAGACAATGTTTTAAATGTTATGTGGGTGCCATCTGTGTTAGCAATAAATTGAGTAATTTTTGATGAAATGATCAAAGAGGATATATAACATAAAGATGGATAACTGAATATGTACTCACTGTCTTATTTATTACCTTCGGTAATTCCATCTTTCAGCTAAGACACTACAATGCAGATCCTTTGCACTTTTCTGGTAGATATAAAAGATCACATGTGATTTAATGAAAAGCAGGAGCATCTTAACCAACGTTTGCCTTGCAACTAGTAGCTGAAATGATTGCTGTCTGTGAGAACCTGCTGCGTATAAATTGGCAGCTACATTTCCTATGTTACACAGAGTGATTGCACTTCAAAACAACTTAATTAGCAGTAAAGCATTTTAGAAAGTTCTGAGGTCATGAAATGTCATATATGGATGGAAGCCTTTCTATGATAGATGTATCTGTGGGGAGAGAAAAACTTGTTGGGCTGATTTAATAAGCTGATTGGTCTTTACTGCATTCACAATTTTCTACATTTTCAACGACTTGGCTAAAGTAGTATTTTCTCGATGCCCCTGCTTTCAAGGAAGTAAAGAAAATGGTGTAAAGAGGAAATAAATAGATATATCAGTTTTACTACTTCCAGACTGTGCAGATTGGGTAAGTCAATGTTTATCTGCTGAAAAAAAACTAAGGGTAAGTTGCACTAATTGTGTTTCTGGTTTGCTGAAGAAACAATAGATCGTTGTATATGGCAAAGAGATCAAGTTTGTCTCCAGGATGGAAAAAACTCTTATAAAGTTCTAGATTTGGGAGTTATTCATTAACTGAAGATGTGCAGGGCTAAATAATGCAAGCACTTTAATTTCAATGTGAAGTGATGTAAAATTACAATTTTATTTGGATCCCTGTAATGATGAGCAGGGAGTAAGCGTATTCTACTTAGATATTTCATGTATCTTCAGTGGATGGAGACCTTTAAAATTTCCAGACCACTTAATGTGATAAAAATATATAAATTACTCACTACAAGTGCAGAGTCGTTACTTTTCTGGATGAACATTGGATTCCGTCTGCTACAAGTAAAAGAAGGTCGTCTTTTGGAGAATTGGAAAGATGCCAAGCTCTTTAAGAAAATTCATCCAAGATTGGCATAACTTTCCTAACTGGGACTTCTTTGGATATACGAGCTCAACAAAATTTTCATGAAAATCCATATATATTAGGCATTTCATGATGCTGTAACATTTTTAGTGTCATGGAAATTTCCCCACCAGGGTTACGGAAGTAACCTTGAGCATAGACTTTAAATACAGAATTGCAAAATATAACAATGAATTAGTTCAACAAACATCCTTTGTGGAAAAAAGTGCTTTCGCATTTACGTGACATTTTGCTGTTCATGCAAAGAGCATAGAAACCATAAGTAGCAATCAGTATGAGTTTTCAAGCAATAGGTCATGCCTCACTAATCTACTGGAATTCTTTGAGGAGGTAACTGAAATGAGAGGAGGAGAGTTAGCCAATAAGTTTTTGATACGTGTACTTTCAGAAAGCCCTTGATGAGATTTTTTATCTCAGACAATTAAAGAAGGTAGTGAACCTTGAATCGAACAGCAGATTAGTTTTGGGAATTGGCGAGACAATCGAATATAGAAGGTGATGAGTAAAATACTTCATGTGCTGAAAACCAAAGCCATAAAACACTGTAACTATAGAGTCAAAGAGTGTGGTGCTTGAAAAGCACAGCCGGTCAGGCAGCATCTGAGGGCAGAAGAAACGAAGTTTCAGGCATAAGCCCTTCATCAGAAATAAGGCTTTTGGGCCAGGGGGGCTGAGAGATAAATGGGAGGGGGAGGGGGAGGGGGTGGCATGCCCTCCACGTCCCTCTTACCCAAAATACACAAACCTGATTGCCCCAGTCAACACATTGTCTTAGCCTGCTCCTGCCCCACCGAACTTACCTCTACATACCTTGACACTGTCCTGTCTCCCTTAGACCAGGAACTCCCCACCTACATTTGGGGCACCATCCATGCCCTCCACTTCCTCCATGACTTCCATTTCCCTGGCCATTGTGAGCGAAGCCAAGTTGCTGCTGGCACACCACAGCCAAAGTCCAGGACTGGACTTATCTTCATCTTGGACCTCCAGTTCCTGTACACATCTATCCACCATGATGTAGGCTTCCAAGCCCTCTGTTTCTTCCTCTCATGCTGACCCAACCAGTACCTTCCACTGACATACTCATTCAACTGGCTGAACTGTCTTCACTTTCAACAACTTCTCCTTCCAATCTTCCCACTTCCTCCGACCCCTCCCATTTATCTCTCAACCCCCTTTGGCCCACAAGCCTCATTCTTGATGAAGAGCTTATGCCTGAAACATCGATTAACCTGCTCCTCGAATGCTGCCTGACCTGCTGTGCTTTTCCAGCATCACACTCTTTGACTCTGATCGCCAGCATGTGCGGTCCTCACTTTCTCCTAGCTGCAACTATGCAGCAGATTAGACAGCATCAGTAAGGGAACAGACAACTGAGGTTTCAGGTTCAAATCTTATTAATACATCGATGAGTTCATCCTGATGGCTGGAACACTTGCAAAGTTTAAGTACAATCAAATTCTACAGCTGTGCTCCTGGTCCATGGACTAGGAGCACTTAAGGCAGATACTTTACCCCAGGTCTCTTGTGTTTATATATGCAGCAGATACTTGAAGTAGCAGCAATGTCAGCTCAGAAGTGTGAGAACTCACCGATTGGAATTGTCACTTCCCAAAAGGAGTGGTGGCAAAAGTAATGGGAGAAGAAGATAATTCCCATACCCACCATCTTCTTGTCAACTCTGGGACCCTTGCTCAACTTTAAGATTATTTTCGAAGCAACCTGTTCAGAGTTACTATTTCACACCTCTGGAGTTGGTTGGATTTGAATACAGGCTTCCCTGCCCAGAGGTAAGGACTCTACCATTACACCAAAAGAAACTTAAGCTCAACTTTAACACCCAGCTACCTATTAAGACCCTTCAATGATCAATTAATTACAACTAATAGCCCTCCATGCCAGGGCTGTGATTCTCTGTTCCTGGCAAACATGAACAGTGGCAGCCTTCATGATTGGTAAAATGGTTGGCCTGCTGCCAGCTAGGGGTGTGAGGTCCTTCACCTATTTCTTTGTATGATCATTGGGAGAGGGGTCAGAGGCTGACTACTTTACACCACTTCTTCCATCCTTTTGCCTGATCTCCAGTATCCCCTCTTTTTGTTTCTTTAAACCTGCAGTCCCTACCACAAAACGTTGCCTACCTTGTCTGCCAGTCCTGACTTTGGCTTGCTGTTTCACCAGCAACTTGGCCTCTGAGGCCACATGGCTGCGCACAATGGCTGCCATCACAGATTGGTCAACAGATGAGGTAGGTCATCACTGTCACTTGAAGGGATACACAAAAAGGACCTCTAAGTGACCACTTATGTGCCTGATAGAAATCCAGCAGGCTTACATCCCAGCTAGCAAGAATGTGGTTCATAGAAGAAATGTTTTCCCACATTGTGAAGGTGCACCATCAAATTGACCATGACTAATTCATTACAATCAATAAAAAAATATGTGTAATGATTATGTTGATGTTAGATTAATAATATGTTTTTTAAATTCTTTGAGAGAATATTAGCACAAATGGATGAGTTTAGTTTATTACTGCTCATAATATTGATTGTTAAGATTCATACTATTCAACCATACCATTGTAATGTCAAACAAACCTTTAATTGAATAATGCAATTAAGAGAACGATATTAGCTGAAATACATCATTTGGTCCAAAGCTCAAGCCATATGGCATCACTTTTCAGCTATTCAGCAACTTTGTATTAAAACCAGACCACTTTTAAAAAGTATACATACAAGACGCTAATTGTTGCCTATATCCTCAGAGCATTGAAATCCAGAATCAATGGGATCAGTTTATTTGTGTGTGCACTGTTGGTGATAAACACAATTTCTCAACTCTCATCAGCAGCACACATTTGGAACATGTTCCCATTTTGTCACTAACTCCAAATTACTTCTTTCCTAAGTCTGAAAATACGTAGATATTAATGTTTTTCTTCTGCTTATTTTGGCCTTTGTGATCTTTCATCTTTTAATGCTTAAGAATGAAAGAAGGAACAGTGGCTAGTTACAGTTTATCAATGGGGAAAAGCTGAGCTGACTCAATGTGCACCTGGACAGATTTCACTATTTGTCTTGACTAATGCTGTTTCATAATATTGTGTACTGACCTCAACTGTTCTTAATATTTGTTAATGACTTATGTAACAGAGTAGAGAGCCACATATCCAATTTACTGATTGCATAAAGATAAGGTGGTGTAGAAGGTAGTGGGGGTTGAAGCATAGAATTACAAAGATATTATTAGATAGGTGAAACTATGGCAGATGAATTTCAGTACAGGTCAGTATGAAGTCATCCACTTAAGAATGAATAAAGATTAAATTATTTCTTCACATGGAAGAGTTGGGCATAGTGGAGCTTAAAAGAAATGTAAGGGTCTGTGTACAAGATACAAAACATAATCAAAAACATATAGAGAATATTAGCCTTTATATGTAAGGGACTAAAATATAAAAAGGAATTATAATTTTCTGCATCTATACAAAGTCATCATTATGCCACATCAAGAGGACTTTGTATGGTTCTTGACACTATATTTGAGAATGATAGGTTGGCCTTGGAAGGAATTCAATGCATTTTCCCAAGACTTTAACAGGTAAATGAAGAAGGAAGTACACAAACTGGTTCTATTTTCCTTTAAAAAAAAGGTTAAAGCATAATTTAGGTTAAATGAAAAGGATTGACAGAGTAGATCAAAACGTCTGCTCATGGAGGAGTCAAAGACCTTGAAACCAGAGCAAAGTCACTGAGAAGAAAATTCAAGGACCACTTTCTTGTGTAATTCCCATCCAAGTGTAGAGCCATCTTCCACAAAAAGCCATAAATTAATAATTTGAAATATGTGATCAATAGATTTTTGCTAGTGAAGTGTATTAAGGAATGTAAAGCTAAGGTAGGTGGATGCAGTTAGGGTGCATATCAACCAAGCTCGTATTGAATAGTAAAACAGGCATAAGGGGCTGAATGGCCAGCTCAGGTGCTGATGTTACTTGTAGTTTCTGAAGCATACTAGCTTAAGATTTGATCTTAACCTCTTCTGTCCATCTAATTCAGCCAACCTGAGACATCCAATCAGGTGCTTGAATCTAGTAAGGGCTTAATTTTCTGAATGTCTGTAACACACACACACACACAAACATATTTTCCTATTAGCTGATCACAAAACAGCCATCCTGAGGCATTTATAGCCCAATGGTCTAATTTTATCTGAAGGATGAAATGCGATAACAGGAACAGAAAATGATAATGACACGCCAAGACAGATTATAAATAAGCAATGGTATAATGAGTCAGGATCTCACAACCTTTGTCAGCATGGTGTGCCTTGTTGTTTACCTATGGTGTCCTGCAAACTTCTAGTATACCGTTGCAGTGCAAAGCTTTAATCCTCTGCCAAATGAGGGACATATTTAATTTGACTGACTTTACACAGAAGTCACTTCCCCATCCCTATGACTAAAGGTGAATTTAGAAATTTTCTACCAAATGAGAAATAGCACTGAGCCCAGATGACACATCTTGAATTTCAATTCATGTTTTTTTAAGTGCAAATATGAATGTGTTCAGAAGTTTCTTTGGGAATCATGTGTTGTGGAAATTGTGGGACATTTACCTTGCATGAGCTATGGCTCGGATCTCCCTGGAATAAAGTATTTACAACATAAACACTGCAAAAACCAACTCACAAATGATATATATTTAAAGACATGCTCCACATTGCCCATGATAGTTTTGCATTTGCCTTCCCCAACTTCTCTGTGAGGAATTCCTTGTCGATATTTTATACTTTTTATTTCAATTGATTTTAAAAATTCTTTCCATTAATATTGTTTGAAACATAATAATTTAAGGTTTGAATTCTTAGTTGTTTACTTACAAAATAAAATAGGATCATTTCTCATTGTTGCATGCTTTCTGGCAGCACTTCAGAAAATGCTGCAGCTTGACTGGGTGTCATGTAAGTTTTGTGGCATACATTTGGACATGGTTGTCCATGCTCAGACATTTAAGAGATTGAGAGGTAAGCATATACTATACTTGCACCAAGTAATCTTAGTGATACGCTGTTAGGCATTAAAGTGAAATATTCAACCCTGATAAATGCCGTATAAAATGACAAAAACCTAAAATGGAGTAACGGAAAGAGACAATCGGAATAAAAAAGGTAATTAATCACAGATGTTGAGTTTCTGAATGCATGACTAGACATGGTATAAATAATGGATGTAATTGAAAAATTAATTTCTCTGTGAAAGGATACAATGACACTATCTGATTCAATTCAGTCTCCATTCTAAACTTAAACTGGCTTGGTATGAGTTCATAAGGCAGATGACTGCAGTAAATTCCATGCAGGTTGTAGCTTATGTTTCCTGATCATCAGTGATCTCCTGACTGATGGAATTTGGCATAGCCACTTGCTCAAATCTGACAGCTTCATCGGAGGCCTTAGTAATCATTTTACACCATCTGAAATTTCATTGCTGCGCTTTGGATGTGAACTGCTGAATAGTGAGATCAATATGCGAAGTGCAATTAGCACTGATGATGTGATGCTTCAATTGATATTACAGGAGTCTGAGTTTCTGTTTGGTTAAAGAATGCAAATACAACTCTACGTATATTTTCCTGTAAAATAACTGTGCAGAAAATCAAAATCTAAAGTTTTTTTGTTGTTTTTCACTGGGAAAAATGAGCAATTAAAAATAATTTCAGTCAGTCATTTGGGCTGCTGATATTTGGTTTGTAGTCATCTGTGCAAGATCCACAAGCTGGTGAGGTAAACACTCCACTGACATCAATATAAACATATTCTTAAGTGTCAGAATGAATTAGATGTGCCCTTGACTGTGCAGCCATGTTGGTTATATATTTCAGCTGTGAGACATATCAGGATTTCTGAGTTGGAGTGAACAACAAGGACCTTCTCATAGTTCAATAGCTGTGAAAAGTTGCAATTTGATTTCAGTATAAACTTCAGCAAAATACTGAGGAGAACAAGAACAGCAAGGCATGAGAGCAGAAATTCTGCACTTCACATCATGTTCTCACCTTTGAGGTGGGATAAGTGCAACTTCCAAGGATTTCTATCTGTTGTTTTGCCCTTTTGTTCACCATATCCTAATTGATTAATTTACCTGCCATGACCAAACAGATCTGTCCACATCACTGAGGGGACAGAAGTCAAAGGGTACTCTCCCCCTTGAAAAATGGTCACCTGAGACCTAAATCAGGCCAAAGGAAGATGGGCTGAAAGTGTTGTGAGGAAAATGGAGAGACAGTTTACTAAAGGTCAACTGTCTTGATGGTGGTAAAACATAGATTATAAATGTTCAAATTCTATCATCTGGTTTTTATATCTGAGACCTTCCTGGACTGAATCTTTTAAAAAACGAAATATGGGCCTAAAATGACTGTTGAGATTCCCTCGCCACAAATTCAGGCAAGTTCAAAAAACCAGTGTGGTGTAAACAAATCATCTGAACTGAATTTCTTCAAAGATATAGAAATCATCAACTGAAATAGACAGGAAGAAATTTGCACTTTCTGTTTAGTCGACATTTGTTCAATTTGTATAAATTATCATTCATGAAAGGTTGTCGCAACTATCCAGACCGAAAACCAGACTTGGGGACACACAAGTGAACCATATTTCAGTAGCTGTTTGACAGAGCAGCAGAGAGAGAGAGAAAGACAAATAGATTAGTAACAACAAAACTGGAAGACCCTCATTCTCCTCATTGCCTTGTTTTTATCTCAAAAGCCAGCACTAATGATAAAGCAAATTGAAGAAACATTCATTCACCAAGAACTCAAGGATTCTATAAATTTTGTTACCACTGAGGATACAGGCCTTCACAAAAAGATAACGGTATAAACTTGAGGATTCGAAGAACTTTTTAAACTGCATGTGCTTTTTTGTTCCTATTGTACTAAACCCGTTCCCTTTTTAAACTTTTCATCTGTGTTTTATTCCACATTTTATTACTTTTCTTGGGGTAAGTAATAAAATAAAACTTTCTTTTACTCAGGAAAACCTAGTAACTGGCTGTATGATTTTGACTAGTACAATGTTTTAATTGAAGTGTGATAAAGCTCCATGTTAAAAAGAACAAAAAATCTTGAAAGCAGTCAACTGAGGGGGTTAAAAAGAGGGGTGCTGATTGAGCTCTCTTCATCTGGTCAGGCCACAATTACTAAAAGGAGTTCTCAAAGAGAGGCATATTGGAACAAAACAACAACTTAGTTTCTCTCTTCATAGATGCTGCCATACCTACTGAGTATTTTCAGCACTTTTATCACCAACCACTTCTGTTCTCAACACGGATGAACCTTCTTATCGCCCTGAAGGGTTTCTATTCCTGTTCTGGGAAGACTTGGATCCTCCCTGACTACAGAATGGAAATCAAACACTCTTCTAAGTTTTTGTTTACCGTAACAGAAAAGTGCAAAAAATAATACACTGTAACACAGATATGGGCTATCTTAAAAAGTTGGAAGCCTGGGGGGGTTTTTGGTTCCAAACCAGAATGTGACACCCACCCCACTGAAATCATTCCAAATTTCTTCCAGGATTGTAGAACCTGTCAGGAGTCTTGTCTTGGGGGTTGGGTGTGGGTGGGGGGAGGAATTTCTTCTACCTGTGCTTTAGTCTTTGCAATATTTACAAATACAAACCCAAAAATCATCACTCAGAAAACCAGGTATCAAACCAATCTCCATCTTGATCTCTCTGGTGACTAATGTTGATTTTGAATATAACATTAAACTGAATAGACCTTTTCGGAGAAAATGCAGTTCTCAAATGAAAATGAAGTGGACTGTTCCTGGTTTATTCACAAACCAATAGTGAATGGAACTATTAATTGCTGTGAGCCAGAATGTGCATCTAACCCCTGTCTGCAGAGGGCATAGCATAGCCGGCAGCCACTGCTCATTGAAGATTAAAAATAATTAAAACACTTCTAAAATTAATTGCTCTACAGCCTTTAAAATTTAAATCCCCTACTCTGCTGCCTTATCCTTGCTGGGTCAAGGACACAAGCAGGCATGCTTTAAAGTGCTGACTGAGCTGAATTCTGCGGATCTTTTGAGGGGACATCAAGCAGAGGTCTGCAGCCTTCAAGCTGCTATCTGCTCATTCCCTATATATTATGGAAGATAGAGTATTCAGCACGGAGGACATTCAGTCCATTGAGCTGGCAATAAAAGAGCTATCCAACATTAATTTCATGCTCTACTCTTTTCCTAGAATCCTGTATGTTTGGTCTATTGTCTTTGGAGAGAAAAGAGAATTACATTTGATGCCTATAAGGTGACCTGGAGGCACCAATTTTGCTTGTAACAGCAAAAAGGTCATATCAACAAAATGGTTAAACTTCCTCCTTCTCCATTGTAAACTTCCAAGATGCCATGTAGTGCAAGCAAATATCAGCACACAGCGCCATATTGTGTGTCACTGTACATTCATATCTCAAATAGTTACCTCCACATGAGGTTTTGGCCACAGTGATTGCAATCCATATCTGTCTCAAAGTAAAACAACATTTCCAGAAGAAAGCTGGAGTGAGGTGGACAGTGGAAGGAGTGGGCTGGGGTGAATGGCGGGGTCATTGATGCTATTTTATGTCTAATTATTAATAGAAGATTCAAGTCTTTCAATACTGAGTTAAGTCACTCTAAGTAGCTACAATGCTTGATTCAGTGTATTGTTAGAAGATACAGCCACTTTTCCTTGATGTCCATGGAAAGATAACTTTTCTGATTGTGTGTGAATGGCCATTTGAGTGTTAACTATGGACATCTCTCAGCATGGCTGTTGGGCTGATGCTCCTGTGTGTCTGTATTGCTCTGAACTAAACAGGCTTTCAGTGCCTAACTTCATCTGGAAGCCTTTGTATGCTTCTTCTGTGAATTTCAGAGCTTTTTTGCCTTAGACCTTACAGATATTTTTCTCATTGGGAACAATTCAGGTCCTATGGGTATGTGATGTTCCTCTTAAATCCTGTAGTGACATTGTAATGACTAGAAGAAATGTTGTTACACCAAGTTTCCTGGGACTAAAAAGGAGCAGCTTTGAGTGTATCATTCTTGATTTACTCATCCACCACAGGCGCTAACATATTGTAAAGGCAGCTTTTCTAGTATCATTAGCTGCCATCTGAAACGCATCTGCTCCATTCATTTAGGAATGGGGATCCTAGGGTGCTCAAACATTCCTATCTTTGAGCCAGGAGGCCCAGGTTCTAGTCCCACCATTTCCACAGATGCGTAATAACATCTCTGAACAGGCTGATCAGATAAATAGTAATGAGGGTTCTTTTTGTGAACCACTCAATAATATTCGTTGGCTCTGAGTACAGCAGACGCTGGGTATGAACTGGTCAACCAGCAGTTGCCAACAACTAAATGCTGTGTTTGAGATTTAGATTTCTTTAATGTGGAGCTAACGAAAGACACATGCTTCTATGCCTTATCAGCACCACTGAGAGCAACTGCAAACCCCTGTTTGTCCCCTAACCCATTTACCACCCTCATCTTTCTATGTCTTAGATTTGCTTTCCACACAGCAATGTATATGATCGTGTGATGGCAATACCATGTACGAGTTGCTTTCCTGATTGGCAAATCAGAACTGGGCAGAGATTTTATTTCTTTTGGTTATTTCAAATTGGTATCTCATGTAACCTTTCTATTCCCACAGCCTCAAACATGGACGGAGCAGTTGAAATCATTTCCATGATTTGCCATACCTGCTTCCAACTCAATTGTCCTTGAAAAATAAATCCCACAATTTACTTATAATCACACTTCCAAACACTCAATTGCCTGGCTTGAGGCCTTCCAATTGTCTGCGTCTGAAGTTGCCGGTCCAATCAACTAATCTCTTACCTCCAGTTGGATGCCATTGACTCCAGTAAAATATCTACTCTCTCCCATCATTTTTTTTTGTTCCTCCTGATTTAACTCCCGATTTTACTCCCCAAGTTCCGGGAATGCAAACTTGAACACATTTGATACTCACCCGATCAAGCTTTTCGTTGTGAAAATCTGACTTAACAACACTTTGGGGCTTCAAATACCGTCTTTTTTTAACCATTTGTCTTCATATCCTCCTGATCTCACTTACCTATGAACTGCACCCTGGACTATATTCCAATAAAACTGCTGGTCAACCTACTTCTGTTCCCCTTCTCCACGCGAGCAGATCTTATAAATTGTTCTCTCGACTCAAGGACCATCCTCATTCCTTTAGAAAGAATAATTGGCAGGACCTCCTCAGATAAATTCGCCCTCGATCTTCTGCCCTCGCTAGTTGCAACATTGTGTCCAACTCACTTTCGTCTTCAAATTTCTTGAACATGTCTTGCAAGTCTGCAGGCTGCAATAATAAATTGCATTCTAATTTGACTGTGGAGTATCTTGTCACAATTTTCAAATACAGATGGCAGCTCTCTCCTCAGTAGTAAGTTTGTCACTGTTTCCTCTTTCACCATGCAACCTTTTGTAAATATGGTCATGTCTCACTTTCCAGCAGATAGGAGACCACTTGTTCTGCAGATTTATCAGTGTGGAGTTCTTTGGTAAACTCATTAACTTTAGCTATCGGCAGCCAACTATTAAGCGGACCATTCTAAGCCTTGCAGTAGGTAAACTGGCTAAGCAGTACTTCATTAACAGTGAGTATTTTACTTTCACGTCTGTGCTGCACACCCTGGACCAACATGCATCTGTTGTAGGAATTGAAATGCATAATGGAATCCCTGTTCCCCACTGCCATCTTAAACTGCTGGTGTTGTGCTATGTCTCAGAGTGTACCTTTAAGACAGATGTTCATGATATCATCACTGAATTATAACCTGCAATTTGATGATTTGCTGGTCTCAGACTCCATCTTAACTCACGCCACTTGAAGCATGACATTGTTTTGGAGGCATGCTACTGTTTAATTGAATAACTTAAAAGTGTTTTTAAATGTAAAATTTATATTTGTCAGTAAGCTGTAATAAGTGTCTGTTGGATTCTTCAGGATCACTTTCTCCTTGTCCATTTTTTTAATGACGTGGAGGTGCCAGTGTTGGACTGGGGAGGACAAAGTTAAAACTCACACAACAGCAGGTTATAGTCCAACAGCTTTATTTGGAAGTACAAGCTCTCAGTCTCCTGGATTCAACAGTGAGATTAAAAAAAAGGTGTAACCACAATCCCCATTTTATTCACTTGTATTGATTTTTAAAAAAAAATGTTATTTCTTAAATTTCCTCTACTTTGCATTTGAATCGAAGCCAATTTGCTGTTCAGTTACTAACCTTACGAAAAGTCTGGGTACATCCCTATCAAGAAACCTGTATGCAATTTTGTTTGAATGTGATTGGGTAGACTGAAAATGTTCACAGAAAGAAGTGATGTCTACTCTTAATATCAGACCAGGTTCAAGGGAGACTTTTGACAGAAGTATGGTTTTCAATAAACTGAGGAAATGAATTGTGTTTGAGTGGACAGATTACTTGAACAATGTAGAAAGTACAGAACTGGTTGGCATCAGTATGAAATATGGAGTTTGGTTGGATGCAAGCATTTATTTTTGCATCCACAAACCTCTGGGATTTAAAGGGACCTAAGGGGAAACTTTTTCATGCAGAGTGTGGTGCATGTATGGAATGAGCCGCTGGAGGAGAGATGGAGGCTGGTACAATTGCGACAGTACATGTAATTGTACTGTCTGGATGTATGCATGAATAAGAAGGGTTTCGAGAAATTTGGGCCAAATGCTGGCAAATGGAACTAGATTAATTTAGAATATCTGGTCAGCATAGATGAGTTGAATTGAATGGTCTGTTTCAATGCTCAACATCTCTAATTTAGTAGCACCTGGACAAGTCCCTAGAGTGGAAGGTACCTCATGTGTTTGATGAACTCAGACCTGTGTGCCTTTTCAGACGAGCAAAAAAAAACAACAATATTTGAAGAACAAGGCATTTGTCCAAGCATCTAAAATGATGCTTTACTTCCAGCTAGTGTTACCAATTAGTATTAGCATTATCTTATTGCCAAGGACATGCTGTCTACCACATTTCGCTGCATTATAACAGTGACCACTATGAAATGTTTTAGATGGCACAGAAGCTGCTCGATCAATTGCAAAAAAACGTAAGTTATATTTTTTTGACAAGTTTATATTGTAGGTCATGAAATTATAAATTATGCAATGGTACTTTGTGGAAAAGATCATGGAGTAACCCGATAGTTTTTCCCTTTGTTGTGGGAAAAATGTGCTCTATTGCAGGCCTTAGTTCCTCACTGTTTAAAAAAAAACTCCTCTGTTCTGTTTTTCTTGGGTCTAAAGTGGATGTCTCAAACCTTCATACATCGAATTTCACCCGCCACAATTTTGCCCACTCACCTAATCTTATATCGTTTTGCAGCTTTCTGCAGTGCCACCTAACTTGGTGTCCTTAACCAATTGCGATATATTTATTGATGAAAACAAGAGTATGGCCTGGGCGACCCTTGTACAGATATTGTCATAAGATGTCTGCCTTCTTCTCCTGGCACAATTAGAATGCTGGACATGCTGTGCAGTTCTGCCTGCTTGGTTGAAAGAGAAATAAGTTAACCAGTTAACACTAACATTAGTAATGGGGAAAGTTAGAAAAAAAGTGGGTGAGGTTAAGAGAACAACAACAGTGAAGGTCTGTGAGAGTATGAAGGGCAGGCGAGATTGAGTGATAAGTGGTTTAATGCTGCAAGGACAAACAGAATGGTAACATTCAATTAAAGAAACAAAAGAGATGCAAAGTCTGAAGTGGGCTGAGCAAATGCAGACATCATTCAGTCAACAATCATGTCCCCAAGCTTCCCGATGACTATCAAATCACCTTGTTGTTTCTCTTACCTTTTTGAACCTGGCTGGATAGTGTTTTTTTAGATTAGATCCCCTACAGTGTGGAAACAGGACCTTTGGCCCAACAAGCCCACACCGACCCTCTGAAGAGTAACCCAAACAGTCCCATTTCCCTCTGACTAATGTACCAAACACTATGGGCAATTTAGCATGGCCAATTCACCTGACCTGCACATCTTTGGACTGTGGGAGGAAACCCATGCAGACATGGGGAGAATATGTAAATTCCACACAGACAGTACCTTGAGGCTGGAATCAAACCTGGGACCCTGGTGCTGTGAGGCAGCAGTGCTAACCACTGGGCCACCATGCCGCCCCACTCCTGTGAAGTTCCACATAAATTCAAGAAACAGTACCTTATCTTTCAATTTGAAAGTCTGCAGTTCCCTGGACTCAATGAGTGAAAATAATTTAGACTATAACCTCTGCCCTGGTTTTGTTGCCTATTGTTATATTTATCTTTGAAAATCTTATTTACTTCATTTGCTTTGCATTTGGATGTCAACTATCTTTCCTTGTGCATTCTTTCCAGACATATTTTGTATTTTCACCTAACCCCTTCCCCCTCCCTTTAATCTTGCACCAAAATTGTGGCGGGTGAAATTCGATGTATGAAGGTTTGAGACATCCACTTTTTATCTTCTAATTTGTCCTCCAGATCACAGAAATTCCCTTTTGTTATTTTTCCTATGCTCCATTGTATCTTTTGCTTAAAACGTATTCCATCTAACCCCTTCCCCCTCCCTTTAATCTTGCACCATGAAACTTTTTATCTTCTAATTTGTCCTCCAGATCACAGAAATTCCCTTTTGTTATTTTTCCTATGCTCCATTGTATCTTTTGCTTAAAACGTATTCCATTTCTAACTGCTCCCAGTTCTGATGAAAGACCACAGCCCTGAAATGTTAACTCTATATTTCTGTCTGAACAGATGTCTCTTAACCTGTTGTGTACTGTCAGTGCTTTCTATTTTTTGTGCAGATTTTCAGCATGTGCAGTAGTTTCCTTTTTGTACCAAGGCATAGGCTTATGCTTCTGACATGATTGTAGAATGAATGTATTGTAATAATGACACGACCAGCTATCCTTAGTCGCCACACACGCAGATGACAAGCAACATGAGTTCGACTGGGACAACACTACTATTATAGGACAAGCCAAATAGAGAACAGCCAGGGAATTCCTACAGGCATGGCACTCATCCACAGATTCAGATAATAAGCATATCGACCTGGACCCAATATACCGGCCACTGCAGCGGACAGCTGGAACTGACAACCGGAAGCGGCAGATTCAAAACACTACAAATGCTGGAGGAAAGATCACAGAAGCGCTTCACAGGAGGCTCCCAAGCACTGAGGTTGTCACCTAGACAGGGGACGAAACGTCTGCAATATAAATTCCCAGCTCGACGAACAGAACCACAACAACGAGCTACAAATCTTCTCACAAACTTTGTAATAATGATTCTTTGTTATTCCAATGCAACTTCTACAAGTCCTTATCTGACTTCAAGAAGTATTGGGGATTCAGTTTTGTGAGCAACTTGTGCAGAGTTGTGTCTATCTGAACACAATTGTTATTCCTCTACAAAGAGAAATGATGAAAGGTTAGTTCTGTGTAAAATGAATCATGTAGTAGTTTAAATTCCTCTCCTAAAATTTATAGTAAGTTACTTTATTCCAATATTTAAAAAAAAATGTTTCTCACTTTGCTAAAATACCAAGAAAAAGAATTTGGTGCCAATCCATTAATCAACGGGATAAAATTGCATACATGGGAATTTCAAATTAGTTGTGGAAGTTCTTGATTTCAGCTGGTTATAAAAAGAATACAATAAGGAAAGGTGAAGCATTTCTTCAAAGATCAGCGCTTGATACATCCGTAGTAATCTAGTACAGCTCTTGTAGTTTGGTTATGGAATGTGCATCAGAGGCTGAATTTAAGAACTGATGGAACCATCTAAAGTTAGCTTCATCTTTCGTCTAACTAGTGTTATACCTTGTACCTGTTCTGCGAGTGTTACACATTAATGCAAAGTGCAAAAGTGGCATTGTGCCAGCCATTCTAATATTGTTGGGCACAAACATTCATAATCACAACACACATATTTTCAGTGACCTGCAAATCACCAAAGAAAATGTGAGTTTCTGGAAGAAAGACCAGAAATGAAAACACTCAGAATGTGTGATATCAGTGTCTGCGTGTGGTTACCTTTGAGAATTCAGATAACAAAAGTGGTTCATATTCTTCACTGACACCTATCCCAATAAGCTACCTGAAAACATCACACATAAATAATTAAATTCTTTCAATCAGGATCCTGAGGTGTGAAATGCAGCATCAGATACAGTTACAAGTGTGATGAACTCTTTCCTGAACCTTCCTGAAAATATTTTGTATCTTTTCTTACGAATTCTCTTTGCAAAATTTAGCTATTAATGATCTTTGTGGAACAACTGTAATTTTTTTCAGTCAGTCGTGTCACTATGTGAGTAGAAATTCGAGAATCCTAATGATTATTTTTTGGTGCTTTGAACATAAATACCTGAGGTGACTGAGTCACTTATTCAAGGACAGGTCAATTAACTTGTTTACCCAAATGGGAGTGGTTAACTGTTTATGCCAAAAACACTGAGTGTGGTAGAATATATATGTTTATACGTGTTTATACATACACATATGTATGTATAAATAGCAACAGCAAGTATTAATCAATTTAGCAGGACTTTCTTGTAATTGAAAGTAATAAAAGGAAACGGATCTTCAAAACATAAAAAAAAGCAATCAGCCGTGCTATCCTTCCATATTATTTCATTTCCTCTGTTGTACTGTAATCTTGGTCTGAGAAGGGAGTCAAGTGATCTCTCTTAGATTTTTTGCCCTGTCTCTGTCACTTGCGTATTTAAAAAAAAATTGTAATTTTCTTTTAAATTCATATAAAGATGGCATCATTGTCCAGGCCAGCATTTATTACCCATCCCTAATTGCCCAGTAAGCAGTTGAGAGTCAACCACATTGCTGTGGGTCGGGAGTCATACATAGGCCAGGCCAAGTAAGGATGGCAGATTCCTTACCTAAATGACACTGGTGACCCAGATGGATTTTTAAACAGCAATTGATTAATGGCCACCATTAGACTCTTAATTCAAGATTTTCTTTTAAGTTCAAATTCCACCATTAGTTGGGGTAGGATTTGATCCTGGGTCCCCTAGGTTAACAGCCCAGTGATAATACCACTAGGCCATTACCTCCCTAAATGCTTATAAATGCATTTTGACAAGAAGGCTACTAATATTTCATTCACATCCTCCATAGGACAGAAGAAAAGCTGATTGTTGAAACATGTGACTCACTTTCCACCTCTTAGTCTTTAACTATCCTCTCACATCTCTGTGCATAACCACTGGTATTAATGTATTTGGTCAGTGTTTTTCTGATTTCATTTTTTTACTGTTGCCAGTCTCCTTACCTTCCTGATTCCTGGCTGTGTTGTAATTGAAACCTCATTGCACAGGATGACATCAGGGATAAAGATAAAAATCACACAACACCAGTTTATAGTCCAGTAGGTTTATTTGGAAGCACTGGCATTCGGAGCGCTGCTCCTTCATCAGGTAGTTACATGTCCACATCATGACATAAGAGATGTGAGACTTGCAATTCTAAGGACAGTTCTACAATTCATTTTTTTAAAAATGAAAATTGAGTTGTTTTATAGAGTGATAGAGATGTACAGCACGGAAACAGATCCTTCGTTCCAACTCCTCCATGCCGATCAGATATCCCAAGCTGATATAGTTCCATTTGCCAGCTCTTGCCCCATCTAAACCCTTCCTATTCATATACCCATCCAGATGCTTTTTAAATGTTGCAATTGGACCATCCTCTACCACTTCTTCTGGCAGCTTATTCTATACACGCACCACCCTCTGTGTGAAAATAATGCCTCTTAGGTCCCTTTTATATCTTTCCCCTCTCACCCTAAACCTATGCCCTCCAGTTCTGGACTCCCCCATCCCACGGAAAAGACTTTGTCGATTTATCCTATCCATGCCTCACATGATCTTATAAACCTCTATGAGGTTACCCGTCAGCCTTCGAAGCTCGAGGCAAAACAGCCCACACTACTCAGCCTCTCTCTATAGCTCAAATCCTCCAATCCTGGCAACATCTTTGTAAATCTTTTATAAACTCTTTCAAGTTTCACAACATCCTTCTGATAGGAAGGAAACCAGAATTACATGCCATGTTCCAAAAGTGGTCTAATCAATATCCTGTACAGCCACAACATGATCTCTCCACTCCTATACTCAATGCTCTGACCAATTAAGGAGAACATACTAAACGCCTTCTTCACTATCCTACCTACCTGAGACTCTACTTTCCAGGACCTATGAACCTGCACTCACGTTGTTCAGCAACACTGCCTAGGACCTTACCATTAAGTGGATAAGTCCTGCTAAGATTTGCTTTCCCAAAATGCAGCACCTCGTATTTATCTAAATTAAACTCCACCTGCCACTCCTCAGCCCATTGGCCCATCTGATCAAGATCCTGTTGTAATCTGAGGTAACCTTCCTCACTGTCCACTACATCTCCAATTTTGGTGTTATCTGAAAACTTACTAACTCTCCCTCTTATGCTCCCATCCAAATCATTGATGTAAATGATGAAAAGTAGTCGACCCAGCACCGATCCTTGTGACACTCCACTGGTCTCAGGCCTCCAGTCTGAAAAACAACCCTCCACCACCAATGTCTTGGTCAGTAATGCAAGAAAAATAATTTTGTCATTGGAGATTGGTTCTTAGGGATTATCAGTTTAAAATTGTTGCTGGGACTGAGCAGAAAGCCTACATTAGATATAGTACAATGTCCTTATTAGAATTTCTCTATGCATGTAATTGAAGGGAAATTGAATAAATGTTTGAAGTCGAGGAAGGCATAAAACAATTGGGAGGGCATGGGAGGTATGTTCAATGTTGAATTGTTCCAAAAATTTGACACAGACAAAGTGTGCCAAATAACACATTCAGTGCTGTGAATTCTTTGGATCTCTTATTGAAGTATTCTTTTCCTAGTTTTCAAAATTGTGGAACACCTTACTTTTCTCAGTCATTTGTCACTAGAGAAATTGTGGTTTTGGTTAAGAAAAGAAAGAAGCATATATTAGGTATAGACAGGAGAGATTGAGAACACTTAGAAGAGTATAAAGGCAATAGGAGTATACTTAAGCGGGAAATCAGGTGGGCAAAAGGGGGACATGAAGTAGCGTTGGCAAATAGAATTAAGGAGAATCCAAAGGGTTTTTACAAATGCATTAAGGACAAAAGGGTAACTAGGGAGAGAATAGGGTCCCTCAAAGATCAGCAAGGCGGCCTTTGAGGGGAGCTGCAGAAAATAGGGGAGATACAAAATGAGTATTTTGCATCAGTATTTACTGTGGAAAAGGATATGGAAGATATAGACTGTAGGGAAATAGATAGTGACATCTTGCAAAATGTCCATATTACAGAGGAGGAACTGCTGGATGTCTTCAAATGCATAAAAGTGGATAAATCCCCAGGACCTGATCAGGAGTACCCCAGAACTCTATGGGAAGCAAGGGAAATGATTGCTGGCCCCTTGCTGAGATATTTGTATCATCGATAGTCACAGGTAAGGTCCTGGAAGACTGGAGGTTGGTTAACATGGTATCGCTATGTGGTAAGGACAAGCCAGGGAACTATAGACTGGTGAGCCTGACATTGGTGGTGGGCAAGTTATTGAAGAGAATCCTAAGGAACAGGATTTACATGTATTTGGAAAGGCAAGGACTGATTAGGAATAGTCAGCATGGCTTTGTGCGTGGGAAATCATGGCTTACAAACTTGATTGAGTTTTTTGAAGAAGTAACAAAAATGATTGATGAGGGCAGAGTGATGGATATGATTTATATGGACTTCAGTAAGGCGTTTGACAAGGTTCCCCATGGGAGACTGGTTAGCAAAGTTAGATCTCATGGAGTACAGGGAGAGCTAGCCATTTGGATACAGAACTGGCTCAAAGGTAGAAGACAGAGGGTGGACGTGGAGGGTTATTTTTCAAACTGGAGGCCTGTGACCAGTGGAGTGCCACTAGATGGCATAGGTTTAGGGTGAAGGGGGAAAGATATAAAAGGGACCTAAGGGGCAATATTTTCATGCAGAGGGTGGTACGTGTATGGAATGAGCTGCCAGAGGAAGTGGTGGAGGCTGGTACAATTGCAACATTTAAAAGGCATGTGGATAGGGATATGAATAGGAAGGGTTCAGAGGGATATGGGCCAAGTGCTGGCAAATGGGACTAAATTAGGTTAGGCTATCTGATTGGCATAGATTTTCATTTCATTTCATTTTGGAATTGCTGAGGCTCGCATATTTCCAGTATCTCCTGGCAGAAATGCTGAATTTCAGCATGCCCTGGTTTTGTGGCTGACTGGAAACTCAAGAGGCAAAGACCAGAGACTTTCACAAGTTGCACAGGGGTTTAAATTAACCCCTACTTCAGAAGCTGGTAAAACAAAAACCTCCTTTACAGACAAGTAATACCAGCACAAAGTTAATCCTCAACTGAAGGAGAGAAACAATTTTACAAAACTGAGTTGGACTGAAGGGTCTGTTTCTGTGCTGTACATCTCTATTTGTTCTTGCTATGAAGGTAGAATTAAAAATCAAAGCTTGGCATATCCTATACCAAGCATCCTGATTTGTCCTTTCACATTTTCACTTTGGTGCTTTCATTACGTCACGAGACTTGCTATTTAACATTTTATAAAATCCAAAATGGCCACTAGATCTCTCAGGCACTCCAACATGAGAATAAAAGGAATGACGTCAGGCCACTCAGTCTATCACATTCTCTGCTTTTCCAGAGTCTGTAGAATCTTCTCTATCATTTGAGCTTAGTTTCCGTAGTAAAAATCTTGCAAAAATTCTCATTGGTTCCCCATTCTGGTCAAACAAAACTCTAGGAGAGATGCGAATTTCTACATACCTCATAACTGGAAGATGTCAAATGAACATTTCATTTATGTGTGTTGAAAGCACTCTCAGATATCAGAAAACTCACGAGAGGTTGTAAAATATTTACCCAATTAAAGTTTTTTTAAAAAATAATTTCTTACCTTCCTTATTTTACTTCTTAAAACGTTGTCCTCCTAGTCACCATTCCAAACATAGAATTGAGCATGAACGTGTGACAGCGTATGAGTTACTAAGCAACAGTGGCCAATGCTATAGATATTCATGTTGCATATTTCTTCACTGACAGTGTCACTCTCGGATATGCCTCAGTGATTTCATACCTTCTGCCAGCGGTGAATGGACATCCTTTTCTCTGGCAAACGTGATTGCACAATTAAAAAAAAAGCTCTCTACTGTGTCTGAGATTAAGTGCAACAGTCGCGGCCTTGAGCTTGTCAAGTAGGTATTACTTAGGTAATAGTTTCTGAGTGAGAAGAGTTGTGCAGTGAAGCCAGTCTGTTGTCTCATTGTACAGATGTGAATCAGTTTATTAATAATTGTTACTGCTCGGGACAGGCTTTCTCAAACTGGTTTCAGTAACAAAAATGTGGTGACTAAGTTTCATTAAAACGTTAATGATTTGCTAATTATCTCCATGTTAGTAGACTTTGGAACATGTTTGGCAAACTAATTATAGGGGCTTTCAGAGATCGGCTCCCACCAGCCATTACGTTTAAAGCAGTTGACTCATGTTAAATCATGTCAATGTTACAGTTTTATAAAATTGTTTCTCTTCTTCAGTTGAGTATTAAACTTTGTGCTGGTATTACGTGTCTGTAAAGGACGTTTTTCTTTTACCAGCTCCTGAAGTAGGGGTTAATTTAAACCCGCATGCAACTTGTGAAAGTCTCTGGTCTTTGGTTCTCGAGTTTCCAGTCAGCCACAAAACCTGGCATTTCTTCCAGGAGATGCTGGAAATATGCGAGCCTCAGCACTTCCAAAATGAAACTCTATTTTGAAATCCTGAAATTCATCCGCAGAGAATTCTGTTAGAAGCAACAATATCAGGGTCAGAATGAGCAACAATTTTCGGGTTGTTACCATTGTTGGTAAAGTTGGCGTTTCCAGTTCATTGCTGATGAGTGGTGCTCTTGACTTACTACAGTGTGTGTGTATGTGTGTGCCAAATAGGTACTCGCCGAGTGCTCTGAAGTAGTGACTTCAAGCGCTTTTGGTTTGTGATGTTGAAGGAATGCCCTGATATATTTCTAGTCAGCATTCTGTACGAATTTGGAGAGTAACCTCCACGTTACCATAAACCCGTTGCCCTTGTCCTTTTGGATGTCAGTGGGGACAGGTCTGGGACGTTATGTGACCCACAAGTATTAGTGGCAGCGACTGCTGGTATTAATTGGAAGTGCTCATCCCACGTTCTCTTAGGTTAGTTCCTGTTTTGCAGCAGTCACAAAACATTTCGGGGAGCCCAGGTGAATAAGGAGGGAAAGTGACAAAGCAAGAAAAGAGATTGTGAGTGAAAATAAAACCAGAGAGAAAAGGAGAGAGAGCGAGCGAGAGAATTAAATGCAGGAGACAAAGCAAAAAAGCAAGAATGAGGGTGAGAGAAAGAATTACTCGAGAGAATGTGAAGGTGAGTAAAATAAGGCTTACAGTAAGACGGAGTGAGCTTTGGTTAAACAAATCTTGGAAACTTGCTTCTTTTTGCCCTTGGTAATGGGAAACCTTTTAAAAGAACCAATGGCAGGAGGAGAGAAGGAGCCCTTGCATTGTTTGCCGAGGGCCTGTACTCAGTGCAAGTCGAAATAAATCACCCGGGGAATAGATGCTGGTGACAGCCTCTGATTCCAGACGCTGAGCGGCTGTCACAAGTCAGGAGTCAGGCTCAGGACAGCTAAGGAGTGAGGAGGCGCACAGGCAGCACCAGACTGCCCATCTCTCACACACGGTCAGCGTAAGTAAGCTCTAAGACTACCCTCGGCTGCTTTAATTTGCCCGCCTTTACCTTCACATCTCTCGCTCGCTCTCTTTTACTCTCACTGCTATAAGGCTGGTCGGATCTTGTGTCCACAATTCTGAATCCCCACTCTTGTCACCAACCAAGCACTCACCCGACGTGTGCTGAAAGGAAATTCCCTCGCAGGGTACGGGATATTTCAAGTTATCCTTGAGGTAGAGGTGTGCATGTTTTTAAGAGTTGATCTAGACTGAGTAGAGCAGTTCATGCGATTGCAGCTCTATCTATCACAACAGTTTTGTAAGTACAAAAGAAGTCCAGATAATCTGTCCGCTGTCTGTCTAATCCCTGCAGCTGTCAAAGTGAACTGGAACAACTTTGAAACAAACGAAAAACTCAAGTGGAAAAACAAGGGACTTTATCTTCAGATGTGATTTCATAGTGAGCCCAGACAATTCTAGTTGCCCCACCTCCCCGTGCTACAAATCTGAATTAATATTTCATGATTTTGTGTTCAGCACCATGTTTTCATTTTGCTGCTGTAGATTGGATATCGCAAATTTATTTTTCAAAGGCAAACATTAAAATTGAAATAACTATTCGTTTCTTGTGGGGGAACAGTGCACTGGAATGCACTTTCTGAAAGAACGGTACAAACCGATTCATTGGCAAAGACATCCACATTTCCCAAATTCCCAACTGGAATTAATCGAATAAAAAGACTTCCAACTGGGAATTTGGTATTCACTTGTGAGGGGGAAATTTCGATGTCCGCGCGCAAAATGCCGTTCGGCGGGAATCATGTGTTAGCTCTTCCAAAGAATCCTCTCATAAATGATGGGCGGAATGGCCTCTTTTGTGTTGTGTGATATGGTTCCAGTAAATACATAAGAGTAAAGTGCAATATGACTGATGTGTGGTCATAAAATGCATGAATAAATATGGAATGTGTGTAACCAGAAGAAGCCCTGAAGCCAGACTGGACTTCATGTGTTTTTAAAGGATAGTGATTCTTGCGCATTTTCTGAAAAATGCAACTCACGGTCCGTTTGAGGTATTTGCTCCTTATCGAAGCGTTGTCAAATGTTGCAGCACCTTTTTGGGATGTAGAACTTACAAGGAAGGGGGTGCTGGTGTAACTTTCACTGTGCCCTTTCAGTCATTAAATTTATTCAAAACAGAGTTAGATAGATTACTGAAGCTAGGATTTATGGATGGGAAAGTGGAGTTGAGCCCACAACCAGATTCAATGGCAGAACAAGCTTGAAGGGCTGAATGGCCTACTCATTTTGCTCTTCAATCCTATATTCACTTTCAACTTGCTTTCAAACTCTTTTAATTTGGTTCTTCATGCTTTATGTTAGCTGCATTAATGGTTGTATTAAAATGTACAAAGATGGAACATCAAGAATAAATGGAAGCCATTAGATTTCTTTAATTAATTTACACATTGCACAACGTTTACCATGTGCTACAGGCAGTATTTTTTATTTCAAATTGCATATTGCCAAATTTATGGCAAGGAATGAATGTTGGATAACTAGAACTTACAGTCCAAAGGGAGGCCGTTCAGTTGTTCATAGAATCTCTACAGTGTGGAAGCAGGCCATTCAGCCCATCGAATCCATACCAATCCTTCAAAGAACATCCCACCCTCTTATCCCTATAATCCTGCATTTCCCATGACTAATCCAGCTAGTGTTGACATTATTCGCAATTTAGCATGACCTATCCCCATGCAGAATGTGTAAGCTCCACATAGACAGGTGCCCAAAAGTGGAATTAAACCCAGACCCCTGGCACTGTGAGGCAGCAATGCTAACCGCTGAGCCACCACGTCACCCTGTTGTTGGACAGATTATCCAATCATAAAATGGAACTAAATGATACTCAAGTGAATGAAATATCATGGTCAGCTCATAAGATAGCACCACAAGCTACGCCGAACAGACAATGTGGTAAGGAAAACACCATGCAGGAGTCACAAACCACAGCTTCACAGAACCTAACATTTTCAGCAGGGGAAAAAAAAGCTGAGGTTAGTGAGTCGGCATTCTTTTCCTTCTGGCAGGTTTCTAGATCAATGGGGAATTTTTTTGGTCATGGAGAATGGGTTGGGAATGGTTTGTATCTATTAATGGAGGGTTTGAGTTGAGTTGTAACTTGAGATTTGAGTGGCTGTGACCATTGGATTCTATTTCACTCCTTGCTGCTGTCATCAAAAGATGATAAAGCTTTACTTGTAATGCAATATTTTGAGGTTCAAGATGATAAACGTATGAATGTGGGAGTTGAAAACAGAATAGACCATTTGGCTCCTTGAGCCTGCTCCACCATTCAATAAGATCATGGCTGATCGTATTGGGTTTTGAATTCCACATTTCCATTCCATCCCAATTATTTTTGACTCCCTTACCTAACAAGAATCTAATAACTTCCATCTTTAAAATATCCGATGACTCCACCTCAACTGCCTTTTGAGGCAAATTATTCTCTGTATTTTCAGTTGAGACTTCTAGTACTCCAACCAAGTTCATTTCGGAAATAACTCAAACATTGAAATGATTAGCAGCAGAATGTGAGACTTACAACAGCAAATTTACAAATAAACCATAGATTTCATTTTGTATTAAAAGGTTATATTATTTTGTTTGGTTTTTCCACCTGTACAATTCACTGTTCAATTCAGTTTGCCTTGGCTGAGGAAGCAATCTGTTGTTGTTGTCACTTTTGTTTTGGAAAGTGGCCACCAAGAGACTTATAAGACCATAAGACCATAAGACATAGGAGTGGAAGTAAGGCTATTTGGCCCATTGAGTCCACTCTGCCATTCAATCATGGCTGATGGGCATTTCAGCTCCTCTTACCCGCACTCTCTCCTTATAGCCCTTAATTCCTTGTGAGACCAAGAATTTATCAATCTCTGCCTTAAAGAAATTTAACATCCAGCCTCCGCTGTGCTCAGTGGCAATGAATTCTACAGGCCCACCAGTCTCTGGCTGAAGAAATATTTCCTTATTTCCATTCTAAATTGACCCCCTCTATTCTAAGGCTGTTATGGATCTTTGTCTCCCTGCCTAACAGAAACAACTTCCCAGCTTCCGCCCTTTCTAAGCCATGTAAGTTTCTATTAGATCTCCCCTCAACCTTCTAAACTCTAATGAATGCATTGGGTTTCACGCTTGTCCTACATTTTTTTGGCTCCCCATGAGGGTGTAGCTCAAATTGGAAACAATTCCACTTCATACCATTTCAAGAAACATTTGATGTATTTTTGTTTTTTAACAAGAGTGTAGTTCCACAGTCATTATGCTAGAATGGTGCACTGAGATGCCACATACTGTATAGATATGAGTAGGTACTTATGATGCATTGTGTAGCAATAATTCTTTTGTGGGGAATTACTAAACAGAGCATCTGGAGAACAGAGTGCATGACCGGGAGAGGTGGAGAAATGAGCAGAGGCCTTATCCTTGACCAAATAACCACCATTAAGCTGAGGTCAGGTGCCTTTGTACAAGAAGAAAAATAAATAAAGGATCAAAAGAAATAAAGTGGCATCGGCCAAAAATAGGAATTTTGATTCAACTTAAGCATTCTGTTCTGATAGTAATCCACATTCCACAGACAGGAATATGCCTCATCCTATGTGTGTCTGACCCTTGATTGGCAAAATACCCATAATTTCCTATGCTTTTGGTCTCATTAAAATTGGAGCATCAGTTAGCTGGGTTAATTTGTTTTTATATCTTGTAACATTCTTAGTACCATTATTGTCAGTGTAGAAGTAAGTGTAAGTGTAAGAAGTAAGTGTAAGGCATTTCCTCTTCATTAAGGAAGGAGGTTGGCAGACATTTATTGGCAAAATAAATCAGAAATAACTCAGATACTAAAATAAACATGACCATGTTTAATTACTGCAAAAATCCATTTGGTTCACAAATGTCCTTGACAGAAGAAAATCTGCCACCCTTACCTTAACCAAGCCTACATGTGACTCCAAACCCACAGCAATGTAGTTGTCTTTTAACAACCTTTAGGTAATTAGGGATGTGTGGTAAATGCTGGTCCAGCCAACAGTGCCCATATCCCATGAGTGAATTTTTAAGAAGCTACTTTTGCATCGAAAGTTAAATATGAAAAACAATGAGAAAATAAATACCTGTAATCATGCAAGCATTTTAACATTCAACACATCCAAAATTTTGATGCTCATCTCACCTGCTCTGAAGCTGCATCAAATCCTGCTTACCCTTCACCTCTACACTTACTGATCTACTTTGGCTCCTGGTCCAGCAACATGTCAAATTTAAGGTTCTCTTCCTGCTGTTCAAACTGCTCCATAGCTTCATCTCTCCCTACCTCTGTTGTTCTCTCCAATTTGATAATCTTTTGAGAATTCTGTGTTCCTCCTGATCTTGGCTGTTGTCCTTACCCCACAGCTGTTAGTTGAACATTCTGCTAATGTTCTAAACATTTTGACATCACTGCCTCAGAACTTTCCTCAACTAAACTCAAAATTTAATTGTAGCAATTAATCTATGATTACAAAACTCTTTAACTATAAAATCTTCCAGAACAATTGAGGACACAAACGTGATATATTAAGTCTGACATTTAAATTAATTATGGAAATGTGTTGCTGGAGAAGCGCAGCAGGTCAGGCAGCATCTAGGGAACAGGAGAATCGACGTTTTGGGCATTAGCCCTTCTTCAGGTCCTGAAGAATGGCTAATGCCCGAAACGTCGATTCTCCTGTTCCCTAGATGCTGCCTGACCTGCTGCGCTTCTCCAGCAACACATTTCCATCTCTGATCTCCAACATCTGCAGACCTCATTTTCTCTTCATTGAAATTAATTAGGCTCCGAATCCGTGTGGCAGGCAACAGCTTCCCATGGTGTTTTATTTTAATTTATTCATAGGATGTGGATCTTGCTGGCTATTACCCATCCCTAATTTTCCTGGAGAAAGTGGTGTTGACTTGCCTTCTTGAACTGCTGCACACCTTGTGGTTTAGGGACACCCACAATACTGTTAGGAATGGACTTTCTGGATTTTGGCCCATTGTGCTACACCTGGAAGAAGGATATTGTGAAACTTGAAAGAGTCTAGAAAAGATTTACAAGGATGTTGCCAGGGTTGAAGAGTTTGAGCTATAGGGAGAGGTTGAATAGGCTAGGCCTGTTTTCCCTGGAGCATCGGAAGCTGAGGGTGACCTTCTAGAAATTAATAAAATCAGGAGGAGTGTGAATAGGATGTTTGGATGATCTTTCCCCCAGGATTTGGGAGTCCAAAACTAGAGGGTATAGGTTTAAAGTGAGAGGATTTAAAAGGGACCTAAGGGGCAACTTTTTCGTGCAGAGGATGAAAAATATGGAATATTTTTATATGGAATGAGCTGCCAGAAGAAGTGGTGGAGGGTGGTACAACTGCAACATTAAAAGTTATCTGGATGGGTATACGAATAGGAAGGGTTTAGTGGGATATGGGCCAAATGCTTGCAAATGGGACTAGATTAATTTAAAATAGCTGGTCGGCATGGATGAGTTGGACCTAATTGTCTGTTTCAATGCTGTACAGCTCTGTGATTCTATGACAGTATGGAAATGGCAATCTAGTTTCAAGTCAGGATAGTGTGTGTTTTGGAGGGGTACTTGTAGGTGATGGTATTCTGTTGCATCCGCTGTGCTTGTGGTAGAGGCCATGATTTGGAAGATGTTGTTGATGGAACCTTAGCAAGTTTCTCCAATTTAACACAAAAATAGTATACCTTCTGCCACTGTGCATTGGTCGTGAATGGAGTGAATGTTGAAGGTACTGGAGGTGCTGCCAATCGACTGCTTGGTCCTGGATGTATCAAATCTTTTGTGTTGTTGGAGATGCACTCATCTCGACAAATGGAGAGTACTCCATCACACTGCTGACTTGGATTTTGTAAACTGTATACATACATATTGGGGAGATGAGAGGTGAGTTGCTTGCTGCAGAATTCCTTGCCTCCAACTTGCATTTGTAGCCACAACATTTATGTGGCTGGTCCAATTAAGTTTTTGACAGCAAACTAAATTAATGTATTTTCAATTATGTTAAACAGCTTAGCTTGATGGAAATTGATTTTTACAGAATACTAGCACTGCCATTTGTGCAGAATGATATGCTTGAAACAACAAGGAATTCATGGTTGGTTTAGCAGAGGGTCAGGCAGATGATGGAGATGGACTTCTCTTTTTGGAATCATTATAAATTGATTAAACTTCAAAGTTTTAGGAAAGGGTGTGAAAAAGCAGTTTAGTGAAGACCAACAGGCAATTAACAAATGTAAGATTGCTATTGAACATAAGGCTTGCAGATGTCTGAAGGTTGATCTCACAACTGAGATTCTCACTTCCCATGGAGGAGAAAGCATCAGATCTTACTTTTTTGGAACATGTGCTGGAAGGCAATGCAGATTATGAGATTTATGGTAATGCTTTCACAAAGTGATTTTTTTTCTTCTGTTTGTGGTCATCAAGGTGAGACACATTTGATTTATGGGCTAGGTTTCTTCTGGAGTACATTCTCATCAGGTTAGATGCAGAATACAGATTTTGTGATCTGGCAAATATTATGCCTAATTTCTGTTCAAATAATGTAAATTTTTTTAAAATTCCCACATTAATCTTTCTTTGGCTTTTCTGCATTATTCATTTTAATTAAAATTAGGTGCACAAAGAATTGGACTGAGAATGTTAGAGTAGTTTTACTTTGAGTGTTTATAACTGATGAATAGAGAAAATATTTATCACATAAATCTGTGTTAAATTTGAACTCTGATCACTGAGGTGGAACAGTAATTATCTAATTCAGTCGAGCAGCTAGCTCCTAAAATCGGTTATTTTCTAATATTGTGTCATTTTCCATTGACTGCTTAGGATGTGAAACACATGTAATTTATTTACATTATTATATGACATGAGTAAATCACATCTGATAGTGCACAGGGAAAAAATGTAAACTTAGAGTGAAGCAGTTTCAGAAGTTAGGAAATAACTCAACCAGTGAACAAATGCATTTTAGTGTATTCCTTATAGTTATATCTTCTGTCCTTGGTTTCATTATAATATTCACATATTGTTTTGTGGATGTATGCACACACATCAAACATTGTAACAGCTTAGACAGGAGAGAAGTAAAGTTGATTTTGATCTTTCATTACTTTTATAGTAAAGTTGATTTTGACCTTATGGACATTTTTATTGTGAAGGTGAAAATCCTTTCAGGATACAATCATAGTGCAATTAATTTGCAAAGACTCTTGTCACTGTGAATGCAGAGATAGACAATTATAATGGAAAATCTTCACACAAGAATTATTTGAAAACACATATATGCCATTAGAAGTGAATAATGATAACAAATGTACAAGATGAAATTTTACAAAATTACACTCCACCTAGGTCTTTCACCCACTGGGATGACAATCTACTAAATTGTCTCATGAGTAATTGAACAGATTTGGTGGTAAAGATGAAATTGATGGTATCAATGCACACTCTTAGCGGAAATCAGTTTGGATAGCAACTTCTGATGATTGTATTAAGTGTGGAGATCAGAAGTTGTTGTTTGATTTACCCTTCCAGATACTTTGTCACTATGGAAACTTGCTGAGAAATTCAATATTGAAATATCATGAAATAATCTGAAGTTACATTTGAATTTTAGGTATTCACTGAACAAATGATTACTTTTTTAAATGGTGTGCTACCTCTTAATTCCTGCCAAAAAAAACCTCTTGGCACTAAAAATACATTTTTACAAGTGTGGAGTCTCAATCCTTCAGACATTAATTATGATTGAGTTAAAAAAAATTAAATATTTATTTGTCTTTCATTTTCTTTTGCATGGCTCTTTAATTATACTTCCCTGATCCTCTAACTCTTTTTCTATATGGTTTAGCTTTGAATTAACTATTCCAGCTTTCCTTACCTATTTCAGATTCTGTGGAGGTTAATAAAGGGAAGATGATGAAGGAGTTCAGACTGGGACGCCTCTTTGTGTTAGGGAAATACTGAGGAGCAGATTTCTTTCAGGTACTACTGAAATCAACTGAGGTGCCCGATTACCAATTTTTTTTTGTCATTGTTTTCTGGCTACTACCAGTGGTAGGTTTGAAACATGCAGATTAGGGTTCAATGAGACATTTACTAGCTGGGGGATATGGAGCTTGGAGAGATCAGAGAGGAAGGGAGAAGGTTGTGAAGACTCTGGAAAGATTGTATGGAAGCCATGGAGCATATTGGGAGAATACTATTTCAAAGGAAGGATGGAAAAGTAAATAGATTTTCTTGAGGGAGCCACTGACATGCAGCACTGATCCTCCTTCATTACTCAGAGCATTGACTTTAGGATAACTTGTTGCAATTGTGCAGGATGTTGGTGAGGCCACTTATGGAGTACTCTGTACAGCACTGATTGCCCTGCTATAGGAAAGATATTATTCAATTGGAGAGGGTGCAGAAAAGCTTTAGAAGGGCATTGGCAGAAGTGGAGAGTTGTAAGGAGAGGCTGCATAGGCTGGGATTTTTTTCCTTGAAGTGTTGGAGGTTGAAGTGTGACAAATTGGAGGTTCATAAAATCAAGAGGGGCATAGATAAGGCGAATAGCAAAAATCTTTTCCCCAGGGTAGGTGAGTTCAAAACTAGAGGGCATAATTTTAAGGTGAGAGGAGAAAAATTTAAAAGGGACCTGAGAGGCAATTTTTTTCATACACCAGGTGGTTCATCTGTGGAATGAACTGCCAGAGGAAGTGGTAGATACAGGTACAGTTACAACATTCAAAAGACGTTAGACAGGTACATGAAAAAGAAAGGTTTAGAAGGATATGGGGTGACACACAGGCAAATAGGGGTAGTTTAATTTGAGAAATCAGGTTGGCATAGATGAGTTAGACTGAAGGATCTGTTTCTGTGCTGCATGGTTCTGTGATTCTATTTCATGCAGGGGACTACTGGCCTTCCGCTAACTGTTCAGTTTCTAGATGCCTGGCCAGCTGGCATTAAAACTGGAAGAGATTAAAATCATCAGCCACACAGCCTTATTAATTGTTCAAACAAGCAACCCATCCTCTGGCAAAGGTTTGGTTGTCTGCCCTCATACCCACCACCAGCCTCTGCCAATCTGCCTCTGTCTAAGCTGGAAGTGGGTGGGTTTGAGATAGGTCACACTTGGGTTTGAGATTTGAGTCTGTTCATTCTTCCACCTGATCCAAACCCTCCATTTTCTGTAGTTTAAAAACTCCCTCCACTCCAACAGTGCAGCACTTTGAAAGGATTCATCATAAGTTCTCCTTAGTTAACACAGATCCCTGATCCCCTATAGCAGATACAGTGCTGCTCTGTATGATCAGTAGACACAAGCTCAACAGTAAAAAATCCATAAGGTCAGTGCCAGCATCCAAGCCATTATTTTGTTTATGTTATCTTTATTTCATAGTTTATATAGAAGTAATATAATGTAACTTAACAGTCTTGTTAAAAGATATACATGAGATGGTGATCTTGAGTCCAGGGTCATGTATTCAGAATTGACATATTGATATATCTACAGAGATGATTCATTCTCAGTCAAAACTGTGGTTAAATTCTCAGGGGGATGTATCAATGACTTCTCTGATTTGAAGAAGGCAAACACAAAGATAATTTGGGATTTGCTAAAATAGTACAATAGCTTTTAACAGATAAGGGAGATATTATAGTCAGCATTAGAAAAGACTCAGTTTCTTGCTGTGTTGCATCCTTATCCTTTCAGTTAACTAACAATGATATTGTTATAACAGCTTATATTTCAGATTGTACTTCTGATGTGAAAGAGTTCTTTGTTCATAGGTATGGAGACCTCAGCTGATGATTATTTTGTTGCAGCCTGGTGATTAACTGACTTCACAACTGAAGAGAAAACCTTCTAGAGATTTCACTGCATCATCTACTTGTCCAAAATTATGAGGCATGGCATGTATAATTCTTGAAAATTCTATAAATATATTCACACACACAGCCCAACTTCCATCATTTTAGGCTTCACTAGCTGCATACCTGTACAAAGCCCAATCCTTCCAAAGCACAGTTGTTTGAACTTTATCCTGTCAAGAGCCATGCTCATCTTATACATTTATCTTCACTGAACTACATTGGCTCCCTATTCTCCAACTCTTTGTTTATATATCCTGCCTTACTTAATTTACTTATTTTATCTAGCCCCATAGTGCTGCCATCTACTCCTTTGACTCTGACCTCTCACGCCTTTCCTTGCCACATTAATCTCTCCTTCATTTCCTACCACCAGTTGAACCTTGACTCTGCATTCTGCAACTAATGTCTAATGAATTCCTCTGTTATGCTGTCTCTCCATAGCTAATGTCTTCAACTAGGCCCTCAGTTACTTCCTTGTAATGTTAATGTTCTGAAAAACATTATTTTAACATGAGTTGTTAAAATGTGATTGCTTCATTGCTAATGCACATTGACACAAACTACTGCCAAAAACATGCTGTGAATGTCGAGATTATGTTTATTAGCATTTCTGAAAGGTGCTTTTTCTTGCTCATTATTGCCTTTTGTTGTAATACCACGGTAACCATTCAAGTACATTGCTTTGAAGTAATATTTGATGTACAATCATTAACCTGATTTAGTTTGGCCTGGAATGTTTTCTTCAGCAAAGGTGTTTTGTGTTGTCTTATTTCAAGGTTATAAATTTTCCTTCCAAGCCAGAACAAGTTACTTTTTTTGGTTCAGTGGTTGCTGCCTCGAGTTGTTGTGGTGAGGTTGAAACTGAGGTAGCAGGCAAACAAGCTGATTGGCTCCATGTTTCATGCAATTTGACTTTGCCACCTTATGAAGAAGTCAGAATCTTGATGGTCCACACTAAACTCAGCAACTGTGAATGAAAGTAACTGTGGATCTTTCCAGCATCATTGTTATGATTGTTGTTATTATTAAAGGGCATGGCCACTTCATCAAGAGGAGCTCCACTTCAGATACCGGCAGCTAAGAGTGTGATAGTTTACCGAAATGGGGATCCGTTCTTCACTGGTAGAAGGTTTCTCATCAACAAACAAGTCTCCACCTTTGACACTTTCCTTAACCAAGTCACCAAGGGCATCAACGCACCCTTCGGGGCTGTCAGAAACATCTACACCCCTAAGGAGGGACACAAAGTCTTTGATCTGGATGATCTGGAGAATGGAGGCAGCTATGTCGCAGCAGGAGTGGAAAAGTTTAAAACCCTGGAGTGAGTACTATATCGTAACATTTAAACTGTGGCGTGCAAGATATGTAGACAAGCTTAGTTGATATTGCATACATTTGAAAGCTGTAATTGTACTAGATCATTGTGTTTTATAAATTTATTATTTGTAAGAATATTGAACAGTTCCTGTGCATTATTTTAACCTATTGCTTGTCTTTTTTGATGCAATAACATATTATTTGCTAATATGCTGCCACATACTATACAACACTTTTCACTGTAATTTGTAACAGGATACACATAACAATAAATAATCAAATTATTAAATCAAATCAAATATAGAAAAAAACAAAATATATGCCATATATATAATTAAGAACTTTGTAATATGCCTATATACAAATGTATTGATATATTCTGTTGAGTATGTATGTGAGGTAACTTGTAGCTGCAAACATCTCAAAATTTATAATTTCGATATTAGCAACCAATACCATTCCAACATTACCAGGATTTTACAGAGACAGCAGATGTAAATAGCAACATACGTTTAAATTCTAATCTCGTTCTCCCCAAAGGAATAGCATGTGTCACACTTTCGAATGGTGATTGGAACTTATCCATTGCATTCTTGACATGTTCCTATCCACATAGATTTTACTGCCACTAATGCAGTTTGTGGTGAAATCACTACCTAATATCACCTTTAACATATTGTCTAGCTAACACCAATTGTTATAGTTAACCTGAGAATGCAACTATAAAAAAAATTGTGATTTACACATGATACAAGTGAAATTATCATGGTATTCGAACAGATGAAAGACTCAACAAACAATCAAGGTATTTTTCAATGTATAATTTCAGTTACATCACACTGTAAACTTTTGCTAAAAATTCTGTGTCTTGCAATTGTGTCCTCCACAACCACCTGATGAAGGAACGGCGCTTCGAAAGCTAGTGCTTCCAATTAAACCTGTTGGACTATAACCTGGTGTTGTGTGATTTTTAACTTTGTACACCCCAGTCCAACACCGGCATCTCCAAATCATATCAGCCTATACCTTATCAGTTTTTAAATGCTGGGAGACAAGCACAATTTGAGATGTGCAATAAGTGTCAATGAACCTCACATCCCAAGGAGAAATTCAATAAATCTCACCTCCAGTAATGAGAACTTGAATTCTCGATGCGTTTCTCCTAAAATAACAGGCAAAATACAAATAAAGCATTTTTGTGTTTTAATATCAATTCTTTTATTTAATTTCATTTAACCTATGAATGGAAATGATGTAGAAGTTTTTAATATATTTATTGACTTGAGTTTGTAAAAACATAATTATGACAGAGAATTGTTTGCAACTGGTTTAGATTAGATTACTTACAGTGTGGAAACAGGCCCTTCGGCCCAACAAGTCCACACCGACCCGCCGAAGTGTAACCCACCCATACCCCTACATTTACCCCTTTACCTAACACTACGGGCAATTTAGCATGGCCAATTCACCTGACTTGCACATCTTTGGACTGAGGGAGGAAACCGGAGCCCCCGGAGGAAACCCACGCAGACACGGGGAG
>NC_057712.1:22215539-22381003 GCF_004010195.1 Chiloscyllium plagiosum | reverse complement strand
AACCCACCCATACCCCTACATTTACCCCTTTAACCTAACACTACGGGCAATTTAGCATGGCCAATTCACCTGACCTGCACATCTTTGGACTGTGGGAGGAAACCGGAGCACCCGGAGGAAACCCACGCAGACACGGGGAGAATGTGCAAACTCCACACAGTCAGTCGCCTGAGTCGGGAATTGAACCCGGGTCTCTGGCGCTGTGAGGCAGCAGTGCTAACCACTGTGCCACCGTGCCGTGAATAGATACATTTGTATTTTCTAAGTTTGATACCTACACCAGAACGGCTAAGGGAAAATCATAATATGTATGTATGTGCTTCGAAATCAGGAATTCTCACTCCTGACCAAAAAGAAATGCATGGATCTCAATCTGATTCAAAGAGTGTGAAGGTTTACAAGTCAGGGAACAGCCAATAGAAGATTTTACAGGGTTTTGTAAGCTCAAGGTGGAATCTAGACAAAAAACAGTACCCTCTGAGGTTAATTATATTGGAATAAGAAATTTGTTTCAAATTGCCGATGTGATGGAAAGCTGTGATTAACTTGGTTTGATGGAAATGTTTTCCACTGCTTTCAAAACTGTAGGGAGCTTAGAGTCCAAGTGCTAACACACTCTGAGAAGAAAGGCAAACAAAGTGACAGGAGCTAAACAGTATATGGTACTTCAGACAATTGAAACATCTAAAATTGAAATGAGTCAGCTGGCAACACAACCCATTGACTAAGCGTTATGGCAAACTCCAGTCACACATTAAATGCTGAAATGTCTGGGAAGGCACCAGCTAAAGGTGAATATCTTATCCCATGACTTTATAAAGTAGAATCCTCAACAACCAGAATTGATATTGCACCAAACAAGGGGAAATCTTCAAGTTACATAATGGAGGAATTGCACAATGTAGTTTCACCAATATTTCAGTTGTTGAGGGTGAATAAGAGAGAAGGAGAAAGTGAGGACTGCAGATACTGAAGATCAGAGTCAAAAAATGTGGAGCTGGAAAAACACAACCGGTCAGGCAGCATCCGCAGAGCAGAAGAGTCGATGTTTTGAACATAAGTTCTTCATCAGGAATGTGGGGGGGATGGTGCAGGGGGATGGTTGGGGAGTGAGCCCAAGGGGGCTGAGAGATAAATCAGAGGAGGTTGGAGATGGGGGAAGGTAGCTGTGAATGTGATAGGTAGATGAAGTTGGGGGTGATAGTGATAGATCAGAGGGGAGGGTGGAGCAGGTAGGTGGGAAGAAAGATGGACAGGTAGGACAGTTCAAGAGGACGGTGCCAAGTTGAAGGGTTGGATCTAGGATAAGGTGGAGGGAGGATAGATGAGGAAACTGGTGAAATCAACATTGATCTTGTGTGGTTGGAGGGTCTCAAGGCAGAAGATGGGGTCTTCTTCCTCCAGGTGTCGGGTGGCTAGAATTTGGCGGTGGAGGAGACCCAGGACTTGCATGTCCTTGGTGGAGTGGGAGGGGGAGTTGAAGTGTTTGGCCACAGGGTGGTGGGGTTGCTCAGTGCGTGTGTCCCAGAGATGTTCTCTGAAATGTTCTGCAAGTTGGTGTCCTGTCTCCCCAATGTAAAGGAGACCACATCATGAGCAACAGACACAATAGATGAACGCGTGTGGAGGTGTAGGAAAATCTCTGTCGGATGTGGAAGATCCTTTGGGGCCTTGGATGGTGGTGAGGGGGGAGGTGTGGGCACAGGTTTTGCACCTCTTGTGGTGGCAAGGGAAGATGCCGGGAGTGGAGGGTGGGTTGGTGGGGGGTGAGGAGTCGCGGAGTGAACAGCCTCTGCAGAACTCAGAAAGGGGTGGAACCAATCAACAAGTTGATGCAATAAGTCTGTCTACTTCAGCATAGACATTCAGGTGAACTGAGAACATAAATCCACTGATTCACATTGAAGACCACTAAGAAGAAGCCAAAAAAGTTCAAAGATTCAAGGTACCGCCATAAAATAATGAGTCTGCTAAGGCAGTAATGATGTCCCCCATTGACAAGTAAAAGTGATTAAAGGCCAGAAGTGAATCTTATATCTCAGACTGTCAAAAAGACATTCTATAACAACTATCATTCTTCAACATTTGAAGAGAACACTTTTGGGGAGAACAGTGAAACCTCGAGATTGTCTGAATTTGTAAAGTCAAAGACTTGGTTGATAGTGAGAGCACGGCTTGATCTAACTGTATCAACAAATACATAACAATGATAGTTACTATAGAAATAATGTTTGGGTGGATGATAGAGTCATAGACATATGCAGCACAGGAAAAGGTAAAAAATAAAATGAAGAACTGAGGATGCTGAAGATCTGAAACAAAATTGAAATTGCAGGTGTGGCAGCAACTGTGGAGAGAAAACATAGTTAATATTTTGAGTCCAGGGACCCTTCTTCAGAACTGATAGCAGCTAGGAAAAGGTAAAATTGATGCTGTTGACAGGCAGTGGCAGAAAGGAGTGAGTGGTTAGGTGAAGATACAGCCTAGAGAGAAGAAAGAAAGTTAGGCAGATAAAGGGTTCGCTGATAGTAAGTCAGTAAAGAAGAAACGTTGATAATTGGGACCATGAGTAAGTAAAAACGGACTGGTTGTGCCGAAAGCAGCCCATGTCATGACAGAAATAAAAAAAACAAAAAAACTGCGGTTGCTGGAAATCAGAAACAAAAACAACAATTGCCAGAAGAACTCAACAGGGCTGGCTGCATTTGTCAGGAGAGAAAGCAGAGTTAACACTTTTGGTCCAGTGACTCTTCTTCAGAACTATGACAGGGCCTGAGTGTTGGCGTGGATAAAGGACACAGTGGGAACCATTCAAATTCTAAAAGTATTGAACTTGATATTGGGTCCTGAAGGCTGCTGGGTCACCAAGTGGACGACGAGATGCAGTTCTTGCAGCTTGCACTGGATCGCTGTAGCAAGCCTGAGAGAGAGAGATGTCAGACAGGGGCATGGTGTTATTTTGTAGTGGTTGGCAGCAGGAAGCTCAGAGTCATTTTTATAGACAGAACCAAGGACAAAATGATCTGTGTTTCATCTCCCCAGTGTAGAGGAGACCACAAAAGGCCCTTTGGCTCATCGTGTCTGCACTGGTTAAAAAAACAACCATCTAACTATTAAAGTGTTGTATATGGGGGAGAAAAAGTTAATACATAATTATTTGCAATAAGCACCACCACTTTGTGATGACATGAGGACATAGTGGGAGACTAAATTGGGATATTAAAGCACACAGACATAAGGCAAAGTCCTCCCGACAGTCTTTGTTGTAATGTAGAACTATTCTTATAGCTAATAAAGAGTTGCAGAGATGCAATTAGCTTCATCTTGTTTACTCTACAACACTATTCTTGTTAGAACAGAAGATGATACGCTCACACACACTTAGACCACTTAAGCCCTTAATTAGTCCATACACTCTGATCATATGGATGGAAGCACCAATGACAATGATAAGCACTCAGAGTTATGCAGCTATTCTGCAGCATGGAAACACACCCTTCGGTCCAACTCGTCCATGCCGCCAGATATCCTAAATTAATCTGGTCCCATTTGCCAGCACTTGGCCCATATCCCTCTAAATCCTTCCTATTCATATACCCATCCAGATAACTTTTAATATTGCCATTGTACCAGCCTCTACCACTTCCTCCGGCAGCTCATTCCATACACCCACCAGTGTCTGCGTCAAAAAGTTACCCCTTCGGCATCTTTTAAATCTTTCCCCTCTCACCTTAAACCTACGCCCTCCAGTTTTGAACTCCCCCACCCAAGGGAAAATACCATGTCTATTCACCCTATCCATGCCTCTCATGATTTTATAAACCTCTATAAGGTCACCCCTCAGCCTCTGACACTCCAAGCAAACAGCCCCAGCCTATTCAGCCTCTCCCTATAGCTCGAACCCTCCAACCTTGGCAACATCCTTGTAAATCTTCCTGAAGCCTTCAAATTTCACAACATCCTTCCGATAGGAGGGAGACCTATCAGACGATATGGTTGCTCTCTCAATGGGGAGAAAAAGCTGTTGGTGGTTTAATCTGAGGGTACCATGCCTCAAGTGAGCTGAGAGGTTCAGAGGAGAGTCTTTCATGGTAGCCTCAGCCGGTGGAAGAAATGAACTCACGCTATTGGCATTGCCCTATATTGCAAATCAGCCAACTGAGCTAACCGCCCCACTTAACTCCATCAGTTCAATTTCTATGAAGGTTGGAGCCCTGCTAAAATAAACTATCATTTTCTCTTTGCAAAGACCCAAAACTATGAGGCTGGTTGTTTGCTTGAAGAGTGATAAATGTGACTTCTGGCAAGAGATTTAAGCGAAACATATTGCCTTGTATTAGTTGACAAATTAGAATATATTGGTGTGCTTGTGTCAGGTGGAGTTGTTTGAAAATAAATCATGGAGTTGACCTGGTTACATGAATATAAACAGCAAAATACAGAAAAAAGCATAAATCAAAGTAATTCAGAAAAAGAAATAATTTCAATTACATGTTGAGCAACAAAAAATGCTACAAAAATCCAAGTAAATAGTTTTGACAATAAAATATATTTTTGCACAATAATAATAAAGATAACCTATAATTGTAAAAATGAATACCGAACTGCTGATTGTTACAAACTTGGTTAAATGTGTCATGCTGTTGAATCTTACAGAATACCACTCTTTTTTTTCTTTCAGTTACTTGCAAATCACGACAAAGAAGCCACAAAAAAAGACAAATGAAATGGTGAGTTTCTGCAGATGCAGTCTTTACCTGTTGCAATGTATTCTACTTTGGAATTATATTCACTGTCGTATGTTAGGACAGTAGCTGCTGTTTTGAACACAACAAATTCCCACAAAAAGCAAGTTGATAATAAACACTTCATCTAATTCAATGCTCAGGGATAAATATTGTCTGAGTAAATGTGCAGAACTCCCTTGCTCTTCAAAATAAAGCTAAAGAAGCTTGACAAGTAATTCTGAAGGTTGATGTAGTGTCCGTTTAATGCACCGCTGACAGTGTAGCACTCCCATACTGTTCTCAAAGAACAAAGAACAGTATAGCACTGGAAAAACCCATCGGCCCAAGATTGTACACTGACACGATGTTTTTCTAAACTAAAAACCTTTTCCTTTCTGTAATCCGTAACGCTCTATTCCCTGCCAATTCGTATATCTGTCAAGATACCTTTTAAGTGTTGCTAAGGTATCCACCTGCACTACCTCTTTTGACAGCCCACTCCAGGCACTTACCACCATCTATCTAAAAAACTTGCCTCTCACACCCCCTTTAAACTTATCCCTTTTTACCTTAAACTTATATCCCCTAATAAGTGATGTTTCTACCCTGAGAAAAAAGACTCCAATTATCCATTCTTTTTATAATTTTGTAAACGTTCTATCAAATCTCCCTCCCCATCCTTCAACATTCAAGTGAAAACAAACCAAGTTTGCCCAATATTTCCTCATAACTGAAGCCTCCCAAAGCCAGAGAATATCCTGGCAAATTTGTATCCTCTCCAAAGCCTTCACTTTCTTCTGGAAGTGTAACAATCAGAACTGTACACAATATTCTAAATGTGGTCTAACTGAAATTCTATACAGCTGCATCATGCCGTTGATTTTCTTACTCGTTGCCCTGACCGATGAAGGCAAGCATGCTAAATGCCTTCTTGACCACCTTATCCACATGTGTTGCTACTTTCAGAGAACTGTGGCCTAGCTCAATCTGTATATTGATGTTGCTAAAGATTCTGCCATTTACTGTATCCTTCCCTCCTCCATTAAATCTTCCAAAGTGCATCACCTCGTATTTATCGAGATTAAACTCCAACTGTCATTTCCCTGCCCAAGTCTCCAGCTTACCTATCTCCAGCTGTAGTTTGCTATATCCTCTGAAAATCCTCCCCACTACCCACAGCTCCCTCAATCATTGTGTCATCCGTAAACTTACTAATCAGGCCACTGACATTTTCACCCAAATCACGTATATATGTTACAAACCTGAGGATCCCAGCACTGGTTACTATGGGACCCTAGTCGTCACAGATCTCCAGTCAGTGGGGTTCCGCAGGAATTAGTGCTGGGACAGACCTTCCACCACTACTCTCTATCTTCTATGTCTAAGCCAGTTCTGTATTCATCTTGCCAACTCACCATGGATCCCATGTGACTTCATCTTTTGTATCAGCCTGCCATTAGTGGTCTTGTCAAAGGCCATGCTCAATATAGACAGTATCTACCGACCTGACCTCATCAATCATCTTTGTCACTTCTTCAAAAATCTCGAACAAGTTTGTGAGTTTGTTTTTTTTCCCCTTTTAAGCTTTTTGTGCTATTTTAAGAAAACTCCAGCACCATCAGTAACAGCAGTAACATCTACACCTTAGTACTTGGGAATATAACGTTATAAGGTTTCCTTTACAAAGTTTTTTTTGTATGTTCTGTATATTCATTTATAATCTACAAATTAGGTTGTCTAAAGGTGGACGATTGTTTAGATTCAATTTCCATCACGGTTTTAAAGTTTAGATTATTATTCACTTTAAGGCAACACTTCAGTCCAGATAGGTGAGCTGTGCTTAACAGCATAATGATAATGTTAAAATTGCTGAATGACAAAACTGAAAAGTCATTCTGGTGTGATTTTAGTTATCTCCCTAAATGGAGAATAAAAGCAAAAATATCAAATACTGCAATCTCATATATGTGTTATCACTCTTGTTAAGTGAATTAATTTAAGATAATTCATTCTGTTTCAGCTTGTTATACGCTATTTCTTTCTGTAAATGGAAACATTAATAATTGTGCTCCCCTGTTATCTCATTGAATCACTTTCATACTTTGAAAATGTCTTGCCTACAATGTAATTATTAAGTGGTGTGGCTAGAGAATCACAGACAGAACTGGGCAAGTCTCTTCAGTGGCTATTTTTGAAAGTGAACACATTTTGCTGTAAATGCTGATTCTCTTCACATCTATTTTGCACAGGAATTTTACTAAGACACTTCATCTGTTCTTTGATATCAGTAATCACTCTCTGGCACTTTAATTCCATTGTATGTTTAGTTCAGTTCACTGTTCCATCAGTCAAAGAAAAGCTATGGGTTAAAACTGCAACTGGCTTTAGAGAGAAATTCCAGAATTGGAGCAAGTATGTCTGTAGGCATCACTTTTGAAGGTGAAGACATTTTTGCAAAGAAAACCAGAACAAATTGAGTAAAGGCCATTTTTGCCACTCCAATGTGATGTTACCACAAAAAAATCCCTGTCCTTCCCTTTCTGCATTCCATAGAGCTGTTCCCTCCATCAGATCTTGGTCCACTTAGTTGTGAAATGTATGTTAACATAGATACCTTATTTATTAATTGTTGCATCATATTAGCATACGATACAATGTACTGCCACGTTCTAAGTACTAAATTCTAAATTCAGTGGGAAAGGTTCTGAGTGCAGATAAACTTGATGCATAAAAGCATACAATATTCACATCAATATAAACATCAGGTACAGAGTTGAGTCTGACATAGTCACCCAGTCACTTATGATAACTTTTCCATTTCTATGGCACCTTCCTGTATAAAAGTAAGAGATAACATTCCTGCCCTTTCACGTCCTTCCCTTACAGTCCTAGGCTCCAGACATTCCTTCTAAATGAATCAACAACTCAATTGTACTTCCTCCAGTTTAATAGATGGTATTCACGGTTCCTGTATGCTGGGGAGACCAGCTGATTGGGTGACCACTTCTGTGTAACACGCTAGCTCTGACCACAAGCATAACCCTGAGCTGCCAATTTTAATGATCCACCTTGCTTCTATGCTGACCTATGGTAAGCTAATAAACTTAATGACAGAAAATATTGTCAGTCTCTGCCCATCAGGACATCATTTGCCTTAGTTTTGATACCACATGACTATTTTCTAGATTAGAGTAGTGCTGGAAATGCACAGCAGTTCAGGCAGCATCTGAGGAGCAGGAAAATCGACGTTTTGGGCAAAAGCCCTTCATCAGCTTTTGCCCGAAACGCCGATTTTCCTGCTCCTCGGATGCTGCCTGAACTGCTGTGCTTTTTCAGCACCACTCTAATCTAGAATCTGGTTTCCAGCATCTGCAGTCATTGTTTTTATCTACCACATGACTATTACTGACATAAGCGTTGTTTTGTAAGAGGCTTTTTAAGGAAGGCCAAAGGTTTCCTGAATATCCTGTATTTTGTGTGATTAAAATGTATATATTCTCTTTCACTGGGACTAATTTATAATTTTCTTGTATTTGCATTGTTTTGGGGGCATTGGGATAAATTTGCATGAAATTATGTTAACTACTAGTCCTTTACAATAGTTAACATATTGGAACAGTTGAAGGACACTGTAAAATGCATTAACCTTCTGCTTTATCTTTCTAGATTCGACCAGTTGTCCACAGCCGAATTCTTGTTTCTGCGCGATGGAGAAAATACAACTATGAACCATGTACCATCAAGTCAGTATTCATTTTTGCTTGGAATATTTACCCATTTTTACACAAGGTCATGGGTTCTTGGTGAGGCACATATACATTAGGTACAGCCAGATTTTTTCTTGTCAATTTACAGAATTGATGTACAATTGTTAGAGTGCTTTTCTGAGAAAGGAACTTTGTTCCTGTTCTTTTTCAAAATTTTGTCCTTTCATCAAAAGGAGAGGCGACAGATGTGGTGTGGAGCATCTTAGACCTGGAAATACAGCTCTGTTGTTAATACTCAGCAGTGTGAATTCATAGATATTTTAATGATGCTAGATCAAAGAAAATTGGCAGCTGTGTTTTACTGAAACAAGTGATTTTCTGTTTATAAAGCTGCTTAATGGATCCAGTTTATTTTAATTCATGTTTTGCCTGCATTTTATTTTGTTTGATGGATTTAAAAACAAATGCAGATGGATATTTGTATATCCCCCCCAGATATAAACTGAATTAATTATTAAATGTAAATTAACATAGATACCTTAGTCATTAATTGTTATGACAGATGATACAGCACGCTCCTATTTTCTAAGTACTAAATTCTGAAGTCAGTGGGAAAAGTTCTGAATGCTGATAAACTTGATGCAAAGAAGTGTACAATATTCACCGAAACATCAGGTTGAGTCTGACGTAGGGTGACAGAGTAAACCCAACCAACAACGCGCCCCCACCCCCTCTCCGGCCTATCACCCTCACCTTAACCTCCTTCCACCTATCGCATTCCCAACGCCCCTCCCCCAAGTCCCTCCTCCCTACCTTTTACCTTAGCCTGCTTGGCACACCTTTCTCATTCCTGAAGAAGGGCTTATGCCCGAAATGTCGATTCTCCTGTTCCTTGGATGCTGCCTGATCTGCTGCGCTTTTCCAGCAACACATTTTTCTGCTCTGATCTCCAGCATCTGCAGTCCTCACCTTCTCCTATACTGGATCAGTTGCCTGCTATATGTCTCTCAACTTTCCAAATGAAAATCTGGAGAGCTGGAGGCTGATCAGATGTCAGTCCTTTTGCACTATTATGCAAAGACAGAACTACCCCCTGCAAAGTGACTTGAACATCATGACACAGAAATTCTTTATTCCACTGGCATCAGGCCATGATGAACAATAGAGGAATTGAGGACAAACAAAGAACTATTTACATTATTTACGTGGAAAGAAGCTTGTAGCTTACACTGGACTGAGGAATCCTTCATTAGTCTGTTCTCCCTTCCGTTCAAAGAGGAGATAACACAGGGAAAAGCCCGTGGATGAATGTGGGGGTTGTTATAAATATAAATCAACTCTGGAAAGTACTCAGGCCACTTTGTTTCAGGAGGCAAGGTGTGCCGATAGTCATCTACACAGATCCCCTCCCATCATTGGTTAAGTCCACTCCTTCACCGCTGGTATATTCTCACTGCCCAGGAGTAATACCTTTTATGTTAATAACGTGTCTCAGGGGACAGTATTTTTACCAAGAAAAGTTAAAACTTCTCTGGTTTGCCTTTCAAGTTAAACTGTAAGCAGCAAGGGGGTCTTCAAACTTTGAACTGGAGATGAGATGGACTTGTTGGGTCTCGGCTGTCACATTGTTCCAAAAGTATTTGTAGGTAGTCCCCAAACACCCTGGCAGTGATGGGTGGGATCCGGTGGTAATTGACATTCATCTTTGGTCACAATCCTGTGGCTTACCAAATCATAATACCTACCGAGCCATAACACCGCCCGAGCACTTAATCTCACGTTCTTGATTTGCCGATGTATGATTTTGGAGGGACTGTATTAAGCATATGGATTGCAATGTTTAAATGATATATTAAAGCAATTGAGGATCCATACTGAACTTGACAACTGATGGCAAAGCACTTCACCAATAGGAAATGAAGTATGTGTCAGGTAAACAAGCCTGCAGTGCTTTCTTTCAGCAAGATTCTGGAGGTTCTTCCAATTAATATTGAAGTCCAGCTTTTTGGCTCTATTGATTAGGTTCTACACTTTTTAACCATCCTCTTTATATCAGCTTTTAAGCTGAAGTCTGCACACTTTGTTGAGGCACATTTTTTTAAGCACTAACCAGCTACAGCTACAGTACAAGTTTCACCTTACGAATTCAGCTTTAGTCATTAAATTAGGTGAATGAAATCGACTTGTGAAAGTCTCAATTACGTTAGGCAGTTTGCTTGTTCACTGATGTCAATACTTGAAGTCCCACAAATACAGGTCAAACTATTTTATTCCGGATTATGTTGGAAGGAAAACCTGTCTTCACCGATTCCAGTTCATTACAGACGCAATGACTGAGCAATACCATCTGCTATGGGTTTATAATAATAGCATTGTGGATTTGGACAGTTCTTGATACTGATCACTATTACTGTTTTTTGCTTGTTAAGGTATTACTAGGATTCATGGTGGAGGATAGTAATACAGCAAGCGTTTTTCTGCATGTGTGACCAGTTGTTAATAAGCTGAGCAATTGTTCTACCTTATGGCACAGGGCTATCATCCAACACATTCTTAGCACTTTTGCGACAGGACCCTTGCAGATCACTTAGGGACTTATGTCGCAGGAGACATTTTGCAGCTCTTGCTGGTCTAAAGCAAACAACAGATGAAGCATTTTCCAGGCGAACCACAATTTTTATTTTCCCAATGGAAAGAAGACAATTGGCGAGGAAACATAATGTCAACCATCTGGCAGATTTTACACAAATGCAGGACATTTCTCGATAGAACCCATGTGGGCACCAGAGCTTCACAGATCAAGTAAAATGCGCACAATGAAAGGAAGCTGTACCACTCCAAAAATGTAACAGATGGTAGAAATTCCTTTGTTTTGGGGGTTGGGGCAATCAAGATGTTTTTCTTCTGCTGAAGTCTATGATGCTTGTGCTATCTGAAGATTGCAAGGGAATAAGCAAGTTGATGTTAGAAAATAAATTGATAGTGTCTCTAGTTAAGACATACCCACAAAACAGAAAGTACAAATACAATGAGATCCTTGATCATGCAAAGCATTGTTGAACACTCTGTAGGGATTCTGAAGCAACAATTGTTCAGACTGCTCAAAAACCAGTGCAGCTCCACAATCCAGTCAGTCACCATCTGCTGTGGACTGCATAATTTTTGCAATTCAATGAGGATTAAACATGCAGCAGTGAAAGGAGGAATTACATTGGACTTCAGGTTGACAAAAGGAGGATCAGGAAGAAAAGGTGCTCATCATGGAGGGAAATGATATCAAGCAGAAATATGGATACAAAATGATGTCAGTGATAATGACATCTGCTAATTATCATGTTCTACTAATGACTTACCAGGAGATGCCTCATCAATCTTTAGTACAGTTTTCAGGATTCCCATTCTCAAAAAAGTATAGCCTTACTGAAAGGTTAGGAATATAGCTTACTTCTGCTTGTGTTGATCTTTGTAAGATAATTAATAGAGAATAATTGAGAAGTCTGGTCACCTCATTATAGGAAAGATGTGGAAGATTTAGAAAGTGTGCAGAGGAGATTTAACAGGATGCTGTCTGGACTGGAGGGCATGTCTTATGAAGAAAGGTTGAGGAAGCTAGGGCTTCTCTCATTGGAACGAAGAAGGATGAGAGATAACTTGATAGATGTGTACACGATGCTGAGAGGCATAGATAGATTGGCATAGATAGAATGGATAGCCAGAGACTTTTTCCCTGGGCGGAAATGTCTATCACGAGGAGGCGTATGTTAAGGCAATTGGAGGAAGGTTCAGAGGAGACGTCAGAGAAAGGTCTTTACTCAAAGAGTGGTGGGTGCATGGAATGCACTGCCAGTAATGGTAGTACAGTCAGATACTTTAGCCACATTTAAACGATTGTTGGATAGGCACATGGAAGATAGTACAATGAAGGGTATGTAGGTTCATCTGATCTTAGAGCAGGATTGAAGGCTGGCACAACATCGAGGGCCGAAGGGCCTGTATTGTGCTGTACTGTTCTACTGTTCTAAGTAAGTAGATTAGATCTCTGAGCTTTGCATTCATACCACTGCATGACAGAGTACTATCACACTACCCTATGGAACAATACTATCTTCCAAGGGATATAATAGGGTCAGAGGCCGAGACGAATAATATAGAGAATAAGAGTTCAACTCCACATGACAGCTTGAGAATTTGAGTTCTCAATGCTGGCTCATTAATATCCTTTAGGAAGGGATATCCACTGTCCCTACCTCATTTGGGGTATGTCATTGTAGTTGACACTCAGTTGTGATTTGAGGTGGTCTAACAAGCAAATGTTTACAACAAAAGGTTGTTACAGTTAGAACAAAAAGCTGGTAGGGTGTGGAAGTTGGGTATTTAAAATTATTCAAGGCTGAATTAGATTTTTCTTAGTCTAAGGTTATGGGATGCTGGCAGGAAGGTGGTTTTGAAATCACAGTAAAATCAGCCATGATTTTCTTAAATGGTGGAACATACTCAAAGGGCCAAATGACTTACGCCTTCTCCTATTTTCTATGTTTGTATGAAGTCACTACATTGCAAAAGTTCAAGGAGACAACTTTGACAGACCTAGTATTGACTAATAAACACTGATCTGATCAGTGATGTTGATATCCTACACAGGAATGAAAAAAATACACAATTCAATCATACAACTTGTGGCATTGTTCAATTATACTGCCCCATGGCTTGCTATTATTATAAGGTACAGTGCTGTCACACCATGGGATGGTGTTATCAACTTACAACATGATACAATACTGTCATATAAATGATTGCCTGATGCTATCATATTACTCATGCTCTCAAATAATTCCTCACTGGCCTAGTGTTCAGATAAGCACCATTGTTAAAGACGTGTAAAAAAACACTACATCAGACAAACTAGCAGGAAACTTGCCACCAAGATACATGAACACAAACTGGCCACCGAAAGACATGACCCACTATCACTAATTTCTATACAGACAGACAAAGAAGGTCACCACTTTGTCTGGACAACACACACATCCTAGGACAGGCGAAACAAAGGTACGCATGAAAATTCTTAGAGGCATGGCATTCTAACCAGAACTCCATCAATAAACACATTGATTTAGATCCTATCTACCTTCCCTTGAAAACAAGAACCGGAAATGACTTCACTCATCTTAAGAAACCAAGACCTATAAATAGAGAGGCGGGACACACCATCAATGCTTCACTGGAGACTCTCACTGATGATGTTAACTAGTATGGTGATGAAACATCTGAAACCTTCAAGCTCAGCGAAGGAACTTGCAAACTTATCATCAACCTGAGCTACAAACCTTCTCAAAAATTGCTAAGCACCCTTATAGTTATGAATTCTCAACCCTGTTGTTGCTGGGAAATGAAGCATATTTGATTATTTTGTAAGAAGAAAAGCTGAAAGATGAGAGGTTCTCGTATTGCAAATGCGCATTTTGGATTTTAAGTGATTGAGTTATGGTACTAACGTCCTTATAGTTATCGAATGGAATACAGTGAAGGGTTATTATTGGTAAAGAAATTGGTCCTAATAGTTTGAAGAAATCACATGTGTTATTAAGTATTTTATGTATGGCAAATTAGATAGAAGTTATCTTCATTACTCTTGTTTACTCAAACAGTGTGGCTGTAGTAGTATCACAATTGAGCATGGATTTAACTCTTTAAGAGATAACAGGTTTATCTATTTTGAATTTTTCTTTCCTCCACTGAATTTCACTGCAGATACTGATGTTTTTTGGGTTTTGATTTGGATGGTGAAAGGAATTCAATGTACCTTAGCCTGAGCATGTCTTCACTGATATCCACATATAAGCTGACTTCTGGCAGAGGTTATTTGATAGTGACCAAGTGTGGTAATTAGATTAGATTACATTACAGTGTGGAAACAGGCCCTTCGGCCCAACAAGTCCACACCGACCCGCCGAAGCGAAACCCACCCATACCCCTACATTTACCCCTTACCTAACACTACGGGCAATTTAGCATGGCCAATTCACCTGACCCTGCACATCTTTGGACTGTGGGAGGAAACCGGAGCACCCGGAGGAAACCCACGCAGACACGGGGAGAACGTGCAAACTCCACACAGTCATTCGCCTTTTACTTCCAATCTATCCCTCCAGCCCAATGTTACAGAGGCAAATGACAATACCTGTAGCATCTACTTTGGCAGATATCAGCCGATGCAGATAATCTGCCACATCTTGGATCCATGTAGCTAATGTACATTTATTCATTCGCTCAGCCACTGAAAATGAGGCAAATCTTTTTGGTCTTTGAGAACATCAGCATAAAAAGTTGTAATCGTGTGTGAATATTAAAGAAGGACAGACATCCAAAAGCTTAAGAAACTTCAAATTTTGTGTTTTTAGGGTGAGATTACAATGCTTTGTGTTAAAATCTGCTTGGCAAGACAAATCCACTGGGTGGTGCTAGTGGTCTGCTTATATTGAGGTTTAAAATGATACCAAAATCTGAGCAGGAACAAAGGTAAAAATCACACAACACCAGGTTATAGTCCAACAGGTTTAATTGGAAGCACACTAGCTTTCGGAGCGACGCTCCTTCATCAGGTGGTTGTTAATTAAACCTGTTGGACTATAACCTGGTGTTGTGTGATGTTTAACTTTGTACACCCCAGTCCAACACTGGCATCTCCAAATCAGGAACAAAGGTTTCTTGCAACCTCCTCTCACTGCACCAGTAGGATCTGAAGCACATATACAGGCATGTACAACGTATTAGAGCCCCCCCATGCACTATGGTACTAGATTGTTTTTCTTGGATGAGCCATTGAACCCAGCTCCAAAAACAGGAATTGCTGGTGATAATCTTCTGATGAAGAGTCGCCAAAACCGAAACGTTAACTCTGCTTTCTCCTCACAGGTGCTGCCAGACCTGTTGCATTTCACCAACAATTTCTGTTCTGGTGGTTTAGGTGGACATTGGCAATCTGGTGGCACTATTAGAAGCAGTGCAGAGAGTTCTCCTGGAGTCTTAAGAGTTGTCACAATGGAAGTGGAAATTGTGAAGAAGCATTTCATGTTTTAATGATGGGGAATGTAAAAGTCTCCACCTCATTCTTCCAGTGATAAGCCTGAACCCATGTCCCTTGTTTCTGATCAGCCACTGGAAAATGCTCTTTACTTTCTTGCTCCAAATCATAAGTTTGAAAACCTAATTCAGCTTCCCATAACCTTTTCTCTGCCAGTGAAGGAAATTCTTATCTGAAAAAAAATTTATATTCATGATATAATTTTATACTTTATCCATTGCCCTAACACTGTGCTGATGTGCACACTACGTCAACATTAGTAAAACTGATGACTTGCCTGAATGCAACATCATTTCCTCACTATTGCATTCTGTGTGTAAAATTCAGAATTAAGTCTTGGAATCCTGACTGTAAGACACTTCTTCAAGCAGTACCTACATGGTACCTACATCAAGTGGGGGTCGGAATGCAGATTGCTTTCCTCTGATGAGGAGGATTGAGGATGGCCTTCTTGCTTGGAAGTCTATTCAGGCCCTTGATTTGTCTATTTTGGCCACATAAGGTTCAGCAACTGCTGAAAACTAAAACTAAAAATCCTGGTTCTATGGGAGCTTGACCACACCCACTCAGTCTGCCTCTATTGTTCCAACTTAAAAAAAGCAAGTCCACACAAGCTGTTTACTCGAGTGGTTCTGGTAGACTTCTCATCTCCTCTGCCTTAAAACCCCTCTTCAAAACAAAGGACAAAATACATCTCTTGTCGCCACAATCTCATGACAATTCCTATGATTTTGTACTTTGGTACCTAAAATGGCACATAGGTCTGTATTGTTGGATTTTTTTTATTTCTTTATTTTCCTAATTTTTTTCATAAAGACTTGTACTTAAAAAATCTGTACCTAGGTACCTTTGTACTGAAGATGGCACTGGAAATGGCAACTTGTAAACTTTTCACTCATGGGAGTACAAGGGAGGACCATGTGGTGTCAGCAAATAAGGAATTGATCAAATTGCACAAGCAGCTGCAGGAGCGGCAGGCTGGTTTGTTGGTGGCATTGGGCAAACTGACTCGAAGGCTGGAGGACTCCACCAACATTGTTTGCATATTGCAGCCTCTGGCATGTGAGTGTCCAACTGCCTCCTTGGACAGGTTGGCATCTGCCATGGATAGCCATGTCCAACATTCTCAGAGTTTCTGGATGCACACACAGACCTGCCCTCCATCACTGTAGCCATTGGGAACCAAAGGCAAGGTGATAGGTAAGGTGGGGGGGGTGGTTCCTTGACCTCATTCCAGGTTCCCCTTCCTCATGAGGACACAGGACAGTGCCAATAGGCATCCAGCCCAAGGTGTGACCACATATAACATGCCCCCAAGCAAAGATGTCTCCTGTCTTGACAAAGGAGGCCGGACCTTCCACAACTATCCTGCCATCAGCCTTGCAAGAGATCAGATTGAGGATAGTGAAAAAAAAAAAAAACTTGCTGTAAAATCTCAGCAGTTCTGGGAGCATCTGTGGAGAGAAATCAGAGTTAATGTTTCGACTGAAGATAGTGAACCTGCCTTTGGCCATGATGCACTCAGTAATACCGACACCCCCCCCAACCACAGATGCATCTAGGGCCCCCTGACTTAAACTCCAAGGTCAGCAGGATCTGTGAGGGGCAGCTCATTCCCAGCTCAGTTCCAGAGTCTGGGACTGCACCTAGCTGGAGTGGCAGGAGATGGAACAACATCTTCAGAGTGGTACATGGGTGACACTTCATTGTAAATACATTTTTATATTTGAAAGCATACATTCACTTTCCATCATCAGTTATGAGAGAAAATGTGATTTTAGCTGTGTACTGATTGGAATGAGAACCAGGTGGATCTCACTGACTATGAGATCCTTGATTGGGGCTGTTATCCTTTGCCAAGCAGGGAGTCCTAGATGGCAGTCATAAACCGGAGATTCAGAAACTCCTCATTCTCGGAACTGGCTCTGAGCTGGCTGGTCAGACCCCCTGTACCATGCATATGTAAATAAAGGGTGACATGGTGATGGGATACCAGCTTCCGTACAGTTATTTCAAGCTGCAATGACAAGAATGAAGATATAGAGGCTAACCATCCTCTGCAATACATTGTGTGTCCATCATAATGGGATTGTTTCATAACTTTGCATGATGTAGTCAGGAGTTATGTGGGGGTGATGGGGGAGGGCAAACATTTGGACTGTGCATAGTAGGCTAATGCCTGAAGTTCATATACACCATTTCACAGTTTTCCTTCACTAGTTACTGTGTGGAAGTAGTGCAAGACAGAGAGCTGCGAGCATCCAATCAGACAGTGAGTGTGTGCTAAGAGATCAAGTGAGGAGTACTGATGTGTAATCTCATTGAGTGCATGAGTTAGCTGCCTGTCCTTGTTTGGAAAATGTCCTGACAGCAGCATTACAATGAAAAGCGATGAAAGGGAAGGCAATGACCAAGAGGTATTTTCACTAGACTATTAATCCAGAGACCCAGATAATGTTCTGGGGACCCAGGTTTGAATCCCACTACGGCAGATGGTGGAACTTGAATTCAATTTTAAAAATATGGAATTAAGAATCTCCTGATTACCAAGAAGCCATTGTTGATTGTTGGAAAAACCCATCTGGCTCACTAATGTCTTTCAGGGAAGGAAACCTGCCATCCTCACCTGGTCTGGCCTACATGTGACTCCAGACCCACAGCTTTCATGCTGTATATCTCTATGACTCTATGACTCAATGTGGTTGATTCTCAATTGCCCTCTGAAATGGCCTAACAAGCCACTCAATTGTTACCAATTGCTACAAAATCTCAAAGAAATGAAACCGCAAGGATTATCTGCATCAACATGGGCACCGGAAAGTACAACGGCAGAAACAGCCGTGTTGACCCTACAAAGTCCTCCACGCTAACATCTGGTAGCTAGTGCCAAAATTGAGAGAGCTGTCTCACAGACCAGTCAAGCAACAGGTTGACATAGTCATACTCACGGAATTGTAACTTACAGACAATGTCCCAGACATCACCACCACCATCACCATCTCTGGATATGTCCTGTCTCACCGGCAGGACAAACCCAGCAGAGGTGGTGGCACAGTGGTATACAGTCGGGAGGGAGCTGACCGGGGAGTCCTCATCATTGACTCCAGACCCTATGAAGTCTTCTGGCTTCAGGTTAAACGTGGGCAAGGAAACCTCTTGCTGATACTAATTAGTGTCCTCCCTGATGAATTAGTACTCCTCCATGTTGAGCAACACTTAGAAGAAACACTGAAGATGGCAAAGGCAGAAAATGTACTCTGAGTGATGGATTTCAAAGTCTATCACCAAGATAGACTGCTCGGCAGCAGTACTACTGATTGAGTTGGTCATAGTTGCTAGATTGGGTCTGCGGTAGGTGATGTGGGAACCAACAAGAAGGAAAACTGACTTGACCTCTGCACCTGTCCATGACAGCATCAGTAAGAGCGACTACCGCACAGTCCTTGTGGAGATTAGATCCTGCCTTCACATTGAGAATAATCTCCACTGTGTTGTGTGGCACTATCACCGTGGTAAATGGGACAGACTTCGAACAGACTATACATCTAGCAACTCAAGACTGTGCGTCCATGAGGTGCTGTGGGCCATCAACAGCTTTAGAATTGTGCTTCAGCATAATCTGTAACCTCATGGCTAGGCATATCCCCCCACTCAACCATTACCATCAAGCCAGGGGATCAACCAGGGGAGTGCAGGAAGACACGCCAGGAGCATAATCAGTCATACCTGAAGATGAGGTGTCAACCTGATGAAGACACCAAATAGGTTAACTTGCATGCCAAATAGCACAAGCAGCAAGTGATAGACACAGCGAAGTGCTCTCACAACCAATGGATCAGATTTAAGCTCTGCAAGTCCTGCCACATCTAGTCATGAATGGTAGTGGATGATTAAACAACTCGCCCAAGGAGGAGGCTACACAAATATCCCCATCCTCAATGATAGACAAGACCAGCACATCAGTGCAAAAGAGAAGGCTGAAGCTTTCATAGTAATCCTCAGCCAGAACTGTCAAGTGGATGATCCATTTTGGCCTCCTCCAGTGGTCTTCAGCCAATTCGGTGTGATATCAAGAAATAGTTGGAGGCACTGGATACTGCAAAGGCCTATGGGCCCTGACAACATTCTGCCAATAGTACTGAAGACTTAAACTCCTGAACTTGCCGCTCCCCTACCCAAGCTGTTCCAGTACATGTACAACACTAGCATCTACCCGATAATGTGGAAAATTGCCGAAGAATGTCCTATACTGATGGAAGCTGAGATGATGGACCTCCATCAACTGTGCTATCAAACAGCACCATCTTAGCAATATCCCTCTCTGGGTTCTGCCAGAGCCACTCAGCTCCTGACCTCATTGCAACCTTGGTTCAAACATGAACAAAAGAGCTGAATTTCAGTGGGGAGGTTAGAGTGACAGTCCTTGACACCAAGGCTGCATATGACTGAATATGGCATCATGGAACCCTAGCAAAGCTGGAATCAATGGGCAAACTCTCCAGTGGTTAGAGTCATACCTGACATGTAGGAAGATGGTCATGGTTATTGGAGGTCCATCATCTCAGCTCCAGAATATCTCTTCAGGAGTTCCTCAGAGTAGTATCCATCCATCCATCTTCAGCTCCTTCATCAATGACCTTCCCTCCATCATAAGGCCAGAAGTGGGCATGTTCGCTGATGATTGCACAATGTTCAGCACCATTCACGACTCCTCAGATACCGAAGCAGTCTGTGTCTAAATACAGCAAGATCTGGACAGTGTCCAGACTTGGGCGGACAAGTGGCAAGTGATATTTGTGCCATACAAATGTCAGGCTATGACCATCATGAAAAAGGGACAATCTAGCCACCATCCTTGACATTCAATGGTGTTACCATCACTGAATCCCCCACTGTCTACATCGTGGGAGTTATTATTAATTAGAAATTCAACTGGACTCATCACATAAACACAATAGCTCCAAGATCAGATCAGAGGCTAAGAATACTGCGGTGGGTAACTCACCTCCTGAATCCACTAAGGCTGTCCATCACCTACAAGGCACAAATCTGGAGTGTGATGGAATACTCCCCACCTCCCTGGATGAATGCAGCCCCAGTAACACTCAAGAAGCTTGACACCATCCAGGACAAAGCAACCCCCTTTACTGGCATTACATTCACAAACATCCACTCCCTCCAGCACCAACGCTCAGCAGCAGCAGCAGTGTGTACTATCTACAAGAAGTTTACCAAAGATCCCCAGGCAGTACCTTCCAAATCCATGATCACTTCCATCTAGAAGGACAACAGCAGCAGATATATGGGATATACCACCTTCAAGTTCCCCTCAAAGTCACTCACCATCCTGACTTGGAAATATATCGTTGTTCCTTCACTGTCGCTGGGTCAAATTCCTGGAATTCCCTCCAAAAAGGCATTGTGGGTAAACCCACAGCAGCTGGACTGCAGTGGTTCAAGAAGGCAGCTCACCACCACATTCTCAAGGGCAACTAGGGATGGGCAATAAATGCTGGCCAGCCAGTGATGCCCACATCCCACAAATGAATAAATGAAAAGAAAGGCACTGCTGTACTCCAAAGTGTAGCATTGAGGTAAATAACCATCTTGCAGGTAGATTGCTAAGAGGGCATGCTTATGGTAGGTATTTGTCTGCTGCCCAAAGAGAATTCTTCTTTTTCTAACGTGCTCTGCTTTGACTCTGTTTCTAGTCCACAATGTTTATTTCCACACCTCTTACCAGCTCTGATCAAAAGGTTTTCTTCTGGAGTGTGGCGATTTTGTCCATTGCTGCTCCCATATCCAGTGAGAATTGTTAGTCAATTTACAAATTTAAGCTGCTGACTGACTGTCTGCTTATGTCTACTTAAAGTGATAATTTGACTTGTCTTCATAAAAATGTTCCTGATTCATCAAATTTGTTCTCTCTACTGTAGTAACATTGATATATTTCAGCAGCAGTGTCCACCATTGATCACCATGTTGAATTGGGTTCTGGCTACAGAGGCTTGTGTTTGGGTTAGTTTATTGCTGCCAATCTCTTACATTGAGTCTAAGGAGCTGTGTAATAATCAGTGGTAGAATGTAAAGGATAAGGAGTGACGCTTGTCTTGTATAACAAAATTTAGTTTATTGCATGATAGCAATAGGTGCATGTTACACTAAATTGTGAAATATAACTACAATCATTAGGAACCAGAGATGATATAACTTTCTCCATCGGGACCTTGTGCTGGGTTGCCTTGTTATCCTCCGAAAGACTGTGTGACATGACTAACTTGGGTGGAAATCACATTAACTCTTGGATACCTATTACCTTATTCAACATGGTGGACCCTTCCTTGGGCACCCTGTAAATCATGGAAGGACATCCCCGCTCAACTCACCACTCCCAGCAACACAGGGAACTCCTGCTGAGAAGCACCCATTTTCCTTCATGATTGACTGCCCTCCCCCTCACCGTCTTAATACCCCCTATTATCGTACCTTGATTCTGGACATCTCTCTGTGCTGGCTGGCCCACACAGTACCCACAGTGGTCACTGCTCCCTGTGACATTGCTGGAACTGAAGGGCTGCTGACCCTCCAATTATCCAGTGAGGCAAGAGCCCCACTGTTAAAGGGGAAGAGGCCCTATTGGTATTTAATTAGGAAGGTATTGTGTTCCGCAGGGGTTTCTGAAAATGGCAAGGTTTCTTATGACTAGTGACTGTGACCACTGCTGAGGCTGTTACCATAAACCCCTCAATTGGCTATCACAGGTTGTATAGTCAGCAGCTCATTACATTTTTACTCCTGATTTTATTTCTGTTTCCATTGAATTTTCCACTACAGGATGCCATGTATCTCATTTTATCCCTTTTTTTCTAACATGGCTGCTGTTTAATAATTTATCCCACTGCAGGTCTTTCCTTTTGCTTTCCTCTGCATTTCTTTTCTTTCTGTTCTCCCTTTCCCTTGTGCTGCTTTGATTTTATATTTTGCTCCTCTCCCGGCCTTCCTGTCCATGTATTCAGAATAAAGTAAATGAATTAATAGCAACGATAGAGGTTCCAGAGTATGATCTTATAACCATTATGGAGACATGGTTACAAGTCGCCCAAAACTGGGAACTAAATATTAAGGGTTACATGACTTGTCAAAAGGACAGGCAGGAAGGAAAGAGTAGCGAGGTAGCTTTGTTAGTACGAGATGGAAAAAGTATGCTAGTACGAAATGATCGAGGGTCAGATGATGCAGAACCTATGTGGGCAAAGGTATGAAATAATACATTGGTGGCATTGTCGAAAGGACCTCTTAAGAGTAGCTGTTCTGTAGGACAGAGAACAAATCAGGAGAAAAAGTGAATTCATTCATCATGGATGATTTTAATCTTCATATAGATTGTGGAAATCAAATTGGCAAAGGTAGCTATGATGAAAGTTCAGAATTGAGCTAAGGAATGCATTTTTAGGACGATGCCCTGTAATTAGTGGAGTGCCCCAGGAATCAGTGCTGGGGCCACAGGACATATCTCACAGTAAGAGGTTGCCAATTGAAGACAGTGAGCCAGTATGTATTGGCTCCATGGAATTCTTTACCACAGCTGGCTATAGAAGCTGGATTGTTAAGTATATTCAAAGTCGAAACAGGCAGATACTTAATCCGTCAGGGAATCAGTGGGTACAGGGAAAAGACAGGAAAGTGGAGTTGAGGATGATCAGATCAGCAATGATCTAATTGAATTCAGGAGCAGCCTTGATGGGCAAATAGCCGACTTCTGCTCCTACATCTCAGGGGGAAGGTCTTAAGGTCTGATATGTTGACTGACTCCTCTTTTCCCATTGATGCTGCCTGATTGAGAAACCCCTTCTCATATTCTACTCATTTATGAGTACCCACTTTCTGTGAACACTGCAGGTGCTGGAGATCAGAGTCAAAAAAGTGTGGCACTGGAGAAGCACAGCAGAAAAGTCTGATGAAGGGCTTATGCCTGAAACATCGTTTCTCTTGCTCCTCGGATGCTGCCTGACCTGCTGTGCTTTTCCAGCACCACACGTTTTGACTTCTACTCATTTATGTTGAGTTTTAGTTTCAATGTAAAATTTGCCTTTCATGATGGGAGAAAATATGAGCTATTAAGAATGTTTATCTATACATTTTCCTCTTTTTAGCATTTTTACCAATGGAGACCTGCTGATTCCCCCTGTGAGATTGCTTCTACCAAAATATACTGTCCAAGACTGGAATCGTGTCCTTGCCTTGATCACAGAAAAAGTCCACTTACGCACTGGAGCCGTTCAAAGGTAGATTCTTACCTTATTTCGTTAAAACATGACAACATTACATACTTCTGTTTTCTGATATCGCTAGAGTTTTGTAGCATCATTGGAGGTTCTTGAAAATTAGTCAATTACAGATACACATGGTATATTAGTTTACACAGTTTGCTATCTATTTAGTGTAATTTGCACACATAAAAGAATGAAAATTGTATGGGGAAAGTAGTATTCTTTAAGTTGGCTAAAATGAGAGGGATTAGTTGTTGGCTCAAATTATTTTATTATTTTAAATCGAGTTTAGCTTAGAACTAAATTCCCTGTGAAGTCTAAAGCCAAAATAATACTCAAAAAGGATTGAGGGAGGACTAAAGTTACAATTACTTGTAGAACTGAAATTGTACTGGGATTTGCAACTTTCAGATCAGGTCCTGGAAATTGAGCTGAGTGAATAAGATCAATGAAGCTGAACTTCATTTTCTTCACAACATTATTTCTGGTTGGAAGAGTAGTGGGAGAAATTGCAACAATTATGATTTTTCTGTAAAACAAGTTTCAGGGAGGAGAGCATGAAGAGATGGGAATGAGAGGAAGGAAAGTAAATACTGAATTGTAGACTAACAATTTTTCTAAGGTGAAGTTTTGGGGTGAGTCACAGTGGAGTAAAATTAGAAGAGAATTTCTTTATAAAAATACAACATGAAAATAGATCAAAGGGGAGACTAAATTTAACTTTTCACCTGGAAGGAAAACATTGTGTGAGATGAAGCAAGAAAATACTGAGAATAGTCAGCAGGTCAGGCAGCACCTGCAAAAGAAATAAGAAATGAGAGAAGAAAAAGCAATGTTAGAGAAAGAAGCAACTATTATTTTGTTCCTCCTTGGTTCTCTCTTCACTTTAACTTTGGATGACAGCTGTTCGGCACCCTGTCATGCACATGTCCTCCAAACATATCTTTTATTATTTATGTCATTGGCTCTCTCTTTGACCTTGCACTCCGTGGATACTTTTGTCAATTAATCTCTCCTGCTGTCTCCCTAATCACGTAGATTCTCTTTTATTCATTTTCCTAATATCCTCCCCTTAACTCCTTCAAAACTTATTGCATTTGTAACTTCTCCCAGTTTTGATGGAAGATTACAAACCTGCAATGTTACCTCTTTAACTCTTCACAGATGCTGCTTGGTCTACTGAGCACTGTCAGCATTTGCTGTTTTTGTTTCAGATTTCCAATGTCTGCACTGTTATCCTTTTGTATTGTACAGGAATACCTCCAGGACCACTGGGAACTCCACTAATATTTAAACATGGCTAGATCTTTTTGGCTCTTGTAATTATGCACATGGTTTACCTTGTCAGGGGATGTCATCTTGGCAGTTGTTAGTTTAATTTTATTATTCAAGTGTTCTTTGGCATAAACTTACTTATTTCAAACATCCAAATTTGAGATGCAACATGTGCTTATATCAACCAAAGAGCACTAACAACTCGCCATTTGCATTAATGCTAAGTTCAAAAATGTCTGTCAGTGTCTTAATTGCTCTGTTTACGAAGGGCAGAATCAACACTTTGCATAATTAAATAGAAGTATACAGTAATCTGCTATATGTCAGATATGCTTTTAAAATTCAAGCCAAGTATGGTTCCTGAGCACATTAAAAATAGAAGGCTCTGTGTCTGTAGTAGAAAACCACCATTTGAAATCCAGGAGATTATCTGGAATCTCAGAAAACTTTGAATGGAATATTTTTAATACTGCAACATGGATTAAAAAATGTGTAGGGGACAGATTTCTGCGCATGTGTCCACAGATGGTCTGTTATAAATATGTTGCGCTCAATATACTGAGATAGGACTAAGAACTGCAGCATAAATAAGGGACTTGGCTTTGGAGATTTACAAAGTTCTGTGATGATGCCAAATTAACATTAGTAGAAATGAATTTATTAAGCTAGACACTTCAGCAAATTTGCCATTTGAGTTGAGTGTGTTGAAGTGCTTTGTTTCCTTGTATTTTTCCTTCATAGGCATTTTTTCAAAAGCTATTATTGTTTTGCACACAAGCTACATCCTCCAGCCCTCACTGGGTCATCAATGAGATCAGTAATTGACTCAAACCAATTTTATTAATGTTGCAGTTTTAAAATGGCTATCAAGCAAAGAGGAGAAATGTATTTGTATGAGTTCTGTGCCACAAATGGTGGGGATTGTACCCCTAAAGCTGATGGATGCATTGAGCTTTTCCAGAACTGACAGCTATCCAGCTTTATGTTTTAGTACATTAGTATAAAGTCTCATACTCATGACTGAGAATACCATCAAAGGTTGCTAAATGAAACCATTGGTAGAAATTGTTGCAGCCCCTGTAGAGGGATGACTTTGCAGGGGTTTATGAAATTGTGAGGGGCATCGATAAAGTGAATAGCAAAGCCTTTTCCTTGGGATGGGGGAGTTAAAAATTAGGGGCATATTTTTAAGGTGAGAAGAGAAAGATTTAAAAGGGACCTGAGGGGCAACTTGTTCACACAGAAGGTGGTTTACATCTTGAATGAACTGCCAGAAGTTATAGATGCAGATATAGTTACAACATTTAACAGACATTTGGGTAGCTACATGAATAGGAAAGGTTTGGAAGGACATGGGCCAAATGCGGACAAGTAGAACTGGTTTAGTTTGGGAAACTTGGTCAGCATGGCCGGGATGGTCTGAAGGGTCTGTTTCTATGCTGTCTGACTGTATGAATCTTTGATCCTATGACTCTATGACTCTTATGACACTGATAATTTTTAGAAAGAATCTTGAATTATCAGTGGCTGATGGAAGGATCACAAATGATTAACTGAGGAATTTCAGGTTTTAAGATATTAGCTGTAACAAAAAAACTCAGATCAACATTAAGTAAACATTATTTTATTGGCATCATAACTACAGCAAAGAATTTCCCTATCTAACTTTTAAAAGTGCTGGAAAAAACCCCTCTATGGTTATAAGTTATTCTGTTCCTTCAGGGTGACTTCATTTGTCAGGAACCAATCTAAAATTATTCTTAGCTCCTGATAGCTTTCTTTTATTTTCTTTTCCATTCCTGAACTGACTTTTGCAGCAAAGGGTATCCTGGATTTCCCCCCCAAGTCAAAGTTAGGTGAATCTTTCAGTCCCATTTATTTCCTCAGGAATTTGATCTCTTTAACGTAAGCTCCCATCCTCTTTCTGTGTGTTAAACAACAGAGTCTGGCTTTCTCTAATTCTCTGCTGTCTGGTTCCCAGATTCTTGCAGACTGACCAGTCTGAGATTCAGGGATATCTTAGGAAAACCCTGCAACTCGATGCTACAATGGTTTGCAATGGACTCTTCCCTTCTCAAAGACCATCTCCCATGGTCATGTGAACCATGTAGGCCTTGTATCCAGGTAGAAATGTGAATTAGCTATCCTGTGGATCCTCAATTCTTATCTTGGAATTAAACAGACAGTTTACAGTCTAACTATGTGCAAAACCTGACATTCCTAAAACCTATAATTCCTGAAACCTAATACATTATAATTAGGAGGTTGTAAAAATCCCCTAGGCTCTGATCTCTTAACCTTAATTCACTGTACATTTTGGGAAAATAACTTAAAATGCATTGGAGAGGAAGTCTATTCACCACTAGCACTTCAGACCTGGTCATTATTTACAGATGTATTTGCACCTTCTTCCCAGTATGACAACCTAGGCTTCCCTGTAACAACCAAGCCACCCAAAGATATTGTTCAACAGAATTCAGAACATATTATAATGAGACTTTCATTCCTTTTTTCTTGTTGTAAATTAAAGAGATAGCCCCCAGACATAACATAGAAACATCGAACACAGGAGCAGGAGTAGGCCATTTAGCCCTTTGTGCCTACTCTGCTATTCAATATGACCATGGCTGATTATCCAACTCAGTCCCCTGTTCCTGCTTTCGCTCCATGTCCTTTGATCCCTTCAGCTCTAAAATTCAATGTTTTGGCCTCAACTGCTTTCTGTGGCAGAGAATTCCATAGGCTCACCACTCTCTGGGTGAGGAAATTTCTCCTCATCTCAGTTCTAAATGGCTTATCTTGTATCTTTCTCCATCTGGTTCTGAGCTCCCTGGTCATTGGAAATAAACTTGCTGCATTTACCCTCTCTAACCATGTTAGAATTTTATAGGTTTCTCTGAGACCCCCACCAAACCACTTAACTCCGGTAAATATAGTCCTAGCCAATCTGATCTTCCTTCATACATTAGTTCTGCCATCCCAGGAATTAGCCTGGCAAACCTTTGTTGCACTCCCTCTGTAACCAGATCATTCTTCCTCTGATAAGGAGACCAAAACTGTACATTATACATAAGGTGTGGTCTCACTAATGCCCTGTATAACTGCTGCAAGACATCCCTGCTCCTGCATTCAAATCCTCTTGCAATGAAGACCAACATTGCACTTGCTTTCTTCACGTCCTGCTGCACCTGCATTCTTTCTTTCAGTAACTGGTGTACAAGGGCACCCAAGTCTCATTGCACCTCCTCCTTTCCCAATCAATCACAGCTTAGATAAGAATCTTCCTTCGCATTTTTGCTACCAAAGTGGATTTTCTCACATTTATAAACATTAGAATTTATTTGCCATGCAATCTTATGACCTTCATATTTATAGTTATGTCATATTATAGCTTTTATCACAATGCTCCCATTAAGCAAAATTCTTCTACTGAGCTAAATACATTGTAATTAGGAGGTTGTAAAAATCCCCTAGGTTCTCGTCTCATTAACCATCATTCACTGTTCATTTTGGGAAACTAACTTAAAATGCAAAATACTTATTCTAAAAGACCTTGTTTGCTGACCTCTATTGAAATCTGTTGTAAAGTCACGCTCCATATTTACTCATTCACCATCAATGTGGTTAGAATTATCCTAACTTTTACACCTAGCTCAGGACACCTAGTCCTATCTTGGTGATGTCCTGACTTCTCATGGAATATAAAAGACACAGGATGGTAAAATTTCACAGTACAGGTTGAGGCCTTTCAGCGCAACATATCTGTGCCATGTACCTGTCAGACAGAGTCTTCCAGTTAATCTCATTCCTTCGCACATTCCCCATAGCTCTTTTTTTTGAAAGGCACAAATGCCTCTGAGTCAACTTGTAAGAGTGACTGAGGTATCTGGTATCAGTGTTGCTTCTGGGAGAGGGTAAACAGCCAGAGGTTGTGGTCCATGTTGCTACTATTGATACAGGTAGGAAGGGGGATGTGATTCTGTAATCAGTATTGAGTGAGCTCGGTAGAAAGTTAGCAAGCAGGTTTTCATATGTAATAATCTCTAGATCATGCAGCGATAACAAAGACCTGGCTCTGGAAGGGCAAAACTTAGTGTTAAATCTAGGTAGATTCACAAGTATTAATAAGCATTCATCAAGTATTATAAAAGGCAGAAAGACAAGCAAAGAAGATGGGAGAGAGGTTTTGGGTAAGGAGAGCTTTGCAGGGCTGGATAAAATGAATGTTCCAGAGAGTCCACATACACATAATCAATTTGGCTGGAAGTAAGGAACAAAAAGGGTACAATTACTTTACAAGGTGAAGTCTATAGACTACAAACAAGTGGAAAGAATATAGGAGAGCAAATCTGAAGGGAAATTACAGAGAGATGCCAACATTATAGAGTAATTATAATGGTACACTTCAATTACCCAAACATAGACAGGGATACTTGTAGTTTACAGGGCATTGAAGGGGCCAGGAATGCATGCAGGAGAGCTTCCTAAAGCAGTATGCTTCCAGTCCAACAAGAAATGATGCACTGTTTGTCCTGGTTCTTGGAAATGAGATGGACCAAGTAGACCAGTTGTTGGTTGGGACATTTTGGGAGTCAGTAATCATTGTATTGTAAGGTTCAGAAATAATGTTAAAGAATGATATGCAACTATCCCAAGTGAGAAAAATCAACTGGGGGAGAACAACTTGAATAGGCCAAGTACAGAATTAGTCAGGATTGACTGGAGCAGAGGTTGGCAGGATAAACAGTGACTGAAAAATGGACTGTCTTCAAAGAGGAGATGGGTTTACCAGTCAAGGCATATTTATCTCAAATGGGAATGGTAGCACAAACAAATCTAGAGTTCACTGGTTGACAAAGTAGATAGGCACACTTTTTTTTCTTTACCTTAACTTCTATGATGTCAGGTTAAAAAATAAAATTGAGAAGAATATTGAAGGTTCAGATGAGAGGTGAAAAAAGCAAATAGAAAATCAAAGAGGAATTATGAGAAAAGACTGGCAGCCAACATAACGAGTTATTCCAAGTCTTCAAACATCCATACAAGGGGACTAAAGGGGGGAATAAGGCTGATGTGGGGGGGGGGGGGGGCAGGCGGGGGGGAAGGACCTAGAGGCATGGTGCATGGCTAACATATTAAATTAATACTTTGCATCTGTCTTTATCAAAGATAGAGACACTACCATGGCAGTGGTGAAAGAGAATTGAACTCAGTCACTAGAAGGGTTCAAAACTAATAGGGCAGAAGTGTTGGACACAATTGTCCTGAAAGTTGACAAGGAATCAGAACCAGATGAGATGCATCCAAGGATTTTGCAGAAAGTGAGAGTGGAGATTGCAGGAGCGTTGGCCACAATATTTCAGTTTTTCATAGACTTGAAGGAGGTGCCAGAAGATTGTAAAATTGCAAATATTAAAGTCTTGTTCAAGAAAGTTTGTAAGGATAAGCCCAGCAATTACAGGCCAGTTAGTTTAACTTCAAGAAGGGGAAGCTACCATACGCAATTATTCAGGATAGAATTAGTAATTACAGAGAAAAAAGTGGGTTGATTAAAAAGAGTCACGTGGAAAGGGGAAATCATGTTTAAATGTTGGAGTTTTTTAAAAAGATAACAAAAAGGCTTGATAAGAATAATACTGGTGATGGACTCTCAGAAGGCTTTTGATACAGCATCACACAACAGACTTATGAGGAAAGTTATGGATTATGTAAGGGTAAGTTGCAAACAAGATACAAAATTGGCTGAGTGATAGGAGATCAATTGCCAATGGATATTTTTGTGCTGGGCGAAAGTTTGTAGTGGAGTTTCCCAAAGGTCAGAATGGGATCTTTGCTTTTCCTGATAAAGAGGAATATCAATTATCCAGCAGTCGATTATCTGAATATTGGATTATCCAGCAAGATCGCAAGACCCTGATGCTTGGCTAAACTAGTTCATGGAATGCCCTGCAGCATTCGATTATCTGGAATTATCCAGCATTCGATTATCTGGAATTCGATTAACCAAATGAAATACTCCCCACCTGTGTCCTTTGGATAATTGAGGTTCCTCTGTATATATTAATGATTCTGGGTAATCCAAAATAGAGGATGAGAAAAAGTTGTGGCTGTAGGAGTTGCTCCTTTTCTGAGGTATTTTCAGTGTTGGAGCTGATTTCTTTGAATTCTAGGAGCAGTAATTACTGTTTTCTAAGCTGTTGCAGTGCTTTGGAACTTTGGGGGGAAAAAGATCAAAACAACAGCACATGAAAAAAAGATGAAGGGAGACAAAGGTGGTGACCACATTGGAAGTGAATTAAATGGAGAAAGAAACCAGCACTGCTGTCTGACTCAGTAGTAACCTGTACAGCTGCTGTCTTTGCTGTTTGGTCTCAAGTATCTCTGGACATTGGAGTTTATTCTAAGAAAAATAAACAAGCAGCAAAACTCACAGCTAACTTTGGAGAAAAACCTGTATCAGAGAGCCCACAGCAGGGGAGCAGTTAAGTGGATAGTTTTAAAGTATAACCTTTCTGTTTTTCTATGTAAATCTACAGCAGTGAGTAGAATGGGTTTTTTTTATTATAAGTTTTATTGGGATCTGTCTCTTGATTAAACTTTAAAACTATATAACATATGTACTAAGTTAGCCTGGAGCAGTGCTTCGAGAACAGTAAGACTGTGCTATTTTCTTGATCAGTAGATTGTTAAGATGCAAAAATGGTCTTTAGTAGAGTGATGAGTTCTTCCTGTCAGATGTGGGAGACTAGGGAGAGTTTCCATGTTACTGATGATTATATCTCCAGATAGTGTGTTGGGTTGCGAATCCTATCATAGAACATAGAACATAGAACATAGAAAAATACAGTGCAGTACAGGCCCTTTGGCCCTCGATGTTGCGCCGATCCAAGCCCACCTAACCTACACTAGCCCACTATCCTCCATATGCCTATCCAATGCCCGTTTAAATGCCCATAAAGAGGGAGAGTCCACCACTACTACAGGCAGGGCATTCCATGAACTCACGACTCGCTGAGTAAAGAATCTACCCCTAACATCTGTCCTATACCTACCACCCCTTAATTTAAAGCTATGCCCCCTCATAATAGCTGACTCCATACGTGGAAAAAGGTTCTCATGGTTAACTCTATCTAAACCCCTAATCATCTTGTACACCTCTATCAAGTCACCCCTAAACCTTCTTTTCTCCAATGAAAACAGCCCCAAGTGCCTCAGCCTTTCCTCATACGATCTTCCTACCATACCAGGCAACATCCTGGTAAACCTCCTCTACACCCGTTCCAGTGCCTCCACATCCTTCCTATAGTATGGTGACCAAAAATGCACACAATACTCCAGATGCGGCCGCACCTGAGTCTTATACAACTGCAAATTGACCTCAGGGCTCCGGAACTCAATTCCTCTACCAATAAAAGCCAGTACGCCATATGCCTTCATTACCGCACTATTTACCTGGGTGGCAACTTTCAGAGATCTGTGTACATGGACACCAAGATCCCTCTGCTCATCCACACTCCCAAGTATCCGACCATTAGCCCAGTACCCAGTCTTTTTGTTACTCATACCAATGTGAATTACCTCATACTTACCTACATTGAACTCCATTTGCCACCTTTCTGCCCAGCTCTGCAACGTATCTATATCCCGCTGTAACCTGACACATCCTTCCTCACTGCAAGCGGGCATCAGAACTGCCCCGCATTTGCCACGGGACTATGCCTACATCAGGAAACGAAAAGAATTCATTTTTGTGTTTTAAACAGCAGTCGCAGCTTTAAACCCACAAAAACTCAACAGCTGCCGGTCTGCCCACGTGACTGGGAGATAGGAGACAGAGGACAGATAGAATCCACACTAGACCAACATTACCCATGACTCATGGGCCAAAACTCCGGGATTAATTAAATATGGAAACCCATCTCCTAATCACATCAAGAGACTGACTGAAACACATTCCAATTCTCTCTAAGATTTTGCCCACAACAGAAGTGAGACTCACTGGCCTATAGTTACTAGGGTTATCCCTACTCCCCTTCTTGAACAAGGGAACCACATTTGCTATCCTCCAGTCTTCTGGCACTATTCCTGTAGACAACGAGGACATAAAAATCAAGGCCAATGGCTCTGCAATCTCCTCCCTTGCTTCCCAGAGAATCCTAGGATAAATGCTATCAGGCCCAGGGGACTTATCTATTTTCACCCTTTCCAGAATTTCCAACACCTCTTCCCTACATACCTCAAAGCCGTCCATTCTAATTAATTGTTACTCAATATTCACATCGGATTATATCAATTGGTTGAAGTGGCAGTTAGAGGCAATGAGGAATTTACAGGAGATAGGGGGTGTGATGGATGGCATTTACAGGAAGGGAGAAAAACCAATGATACTGTCAGGTAGATGGGTGACCTCCAGGAAAGGTAGCAGTGGGAGGCAGGTAGTGCAGGAGTCTCCTTTGGCCATCCCCATTTCAAACAAGTATTCTGTTTCTGAAAATGTAGGGGTGATGGACTCTCAGGGAAATGTAGCAGGAACAGCCAAGTTTCTGGTACCAAGACTAGTTCTAGTGTAACGAGGGGTATGTCAGGTTCCTAATGATTGATGGTAATAGGGACCTCTCTAGTCAGAGACACAGACAGACATTTCTGCAGCCAACAGCGAGACATCACATTAGTGTGTTGCCCCTCTGGTGCCAGGATTAAGGATATTTCTGAGATGGTGTAGAATATTCTCAAAGGGCAGAGGGAACAGCAGGAGGTCATTGTACACATCGGAACCAATGACATGAGAAGGGAAAAGGACGAAACTTTGGGGAGGAAAAAAATGTGAAGTTATTCAGAAATTTAAAAAGTAGGTCCACAAGGGTAGTAGTAATTGGATTACTTCCAGTGCCCTGAGCTAGTGAAGTAGGAATAGGAGGACAGAGCATGGATAGGGTAAACATACAAGGTCTTTTCCTCTGGTGGGGGAGTCCAAAACTAGACGGCAAAGGTTTAAGATGAGAGGGAAAAGATTTAAAAGGGACCTAAGAGATAAGCTTTAATGCAGAGGGTGGTGTGTGTGTGTGTGGAATGAGCCTGCCAGAGGAAGTGGTGCAAGCTGGTACAATTACAATATTTAAAAGGCATCTGGTAAGAGATAAGCTTTAATGCAGAGGGTGGTGTGTGTGTGTGTGGAATGAGCTGCCAGAGGAAGTGGTGCAAGCTGGTACAATTACAATATTTAAAAGGCATCTGGATAGTTATGTGACCAGAAAGGGCTTAGAGGGATATGGGCCAAATGCCAGCAAATGGGACTAGGTTATTTAGGATATCTGATCAGCCATGGACGAGTTGGATGAATGAGTCTGTTTCTGTGCTGCATATCTGTGACAATGATCTAGATGTTGATGTGTAATTATAAACTATGAGGAAGGTATTGTGGAACTCCAAAAGAACATGGATAAATTGATAAACAATAGGTGGCAGATGAGTTCCACTGTAAAGAAATGTGAAGTGATGCAATTTGGTAGGAAGACCATTGAAAGACAATATACAATTGAGGTTACAATTCTAATGATAGATACAAGTGCAGAGGGTTTATATGTGATGGAGATGATTGAAAGTGACAGAAAGGATGGAGAGATCAGTAAGTAAAACATACAATATCCTGAACTTTATTAATAGGGGCTGAGAGTAAAAGAATGTTGAAATGACGTTGAACTTGTGCAAAACATTTGTTGGACCTCAGCTGATGCTTTGTGTACAGTTTGAGGCACCACATTACGCAAAGAATGTAAAAATATCAGAGAGAGTTAAATAGTGGTTGACAAGAATATTTCCAGGGATGAAAAACCTCAGTTATTTGGATAAAAATAATTTGCATGGGTACGGAGGAAAAGCAGGAGATTAGCATGAGGTCATGATAACTTAATGAATGTCCCAATGGCCTCTTTCTGCGCCTTAACACTCCCACAATTCTGTTTCTAAGTTGATAGAACTTCATCCTTTTGATCTGTATGACTGCTAATTTGTGACTGCCTTGGATGGCCACTCTTTTGTCCTCTGTGTATTCAACATCCATCACATAATAGTCACACGCATGCAATCTGTATTATCCTCATGTAAGATATCAGCAGGCATTCCTGAAACAACACATCATGTTATCTGTTATCTGAAAATAAAGATGGGTCTGAATTTCAGATGAACTCTTTTATCAGAACTGATGCTGCAAAATAGACTCTTTTATGGAACCACAGTTAGCAAAGTGGTCAAGGATATAGTTTAAGCCATCGCTCAGCTGCCATACTGAGCTACGTTGTTAGGGATACCTTCCTAAAGCTGAGAAAACAGGGTATAGAATTGTTTGAGGGAACAAGAAAACATATTGTTTATGATGGGTCATTTTCACTAATTCCTCATTATACTCCTCAACTCCTATTTCCCAAAACATTTTTAACAACTGCTTCAAGTATTTTTCTGGTGCTAAGAGAAACAAGTCTATTTTGGAGATAGACATTCCATGTTTCTGGAATGACCAATTAAATGATCAGGCCCTCGATGAGACGTCCATTTTAAAACTTCCAAAGTATCCGCAAGTTAATCAATTCTATTTTGAAGTCATTACTGCTCCACGACCACCAATCTTAGTTCATTAAAATCAACTCCACAGGTCAGTAATCCTACTTTCTGTGAAACTACTTTAACGTTTTTGAATCGTTCACTTGGTATTGTGACTGAAATAGAATGTAACAGGATGATTTTCTTAGGAGATGTGACAGGGTAGCTGTAAATAGATTATTTCCCCTCGTGGGAGACTCAAGGAACAGAGGGCTTAACCTCAGAATCGCCTCTCTCCAGAGGTAGGGGAGATTTCTTCTCTCAGAGGGTTGTGAATCTGTGGAAATATTTTTACCACACAGGTCTGCAGAGAGTGGGCATTAAGTATATTCAAGGCTGAGCTAGACAGATTTTTAATCGGAACTAGAGGGCTTAGGTTTAGGGTGAGATGGGAAAGATTTAAAAGGGACCGAAGGGACAAGTTTTTCACGCAGAGGGTGGTACGCATACAGAAGTGGTGGAAGCTAGTACAATTACAACATTTAAAGACATCTGGTTGGGTATATGAATAGGAAGGGTTGTGGGCCAACTGCTGTCAAATGGGACTAGATTAATTTAAGATATCTGGTTGGCATGGATGAGTTTGACTGAATGGGTCTGTTTCCATGCTGTATATCTCTCTAGTTCTGACTCTAAGAGTCTTGGGGAAAAGACAGAAGTATGGAATTAAGGATTTTCACATCAGTCATTATTGCATTGAATGGTGAAGCAGATTTGATGGCCTGAACAGCCAACTTCTTCTCCAATATCTTGTGGCCTTGTGTCTTTATGTTTTGACAATCGTTCTACTGATGAGGATATATAAGTTACTTTCAATGGATTTTGAAATGGGTGCGTGTCACTTCAAGTAATGATGGAGCCTGGGACAATGTTCAAGTTGCCAGTGAGCTACTCTAGGTCCCATTTTCTTAGAGGCCATTATTAATAAATGGTTACAAATTGGTTGCTTGTCCATTCGTCTTCATTCTTTGGATGTGGGCATTGCAAGCAAGAGCAGCATTAATTGCAAGCAAGAGCAGCATTAATTACGTGACACCAATTGCCCTTGAGAAGGTTTTGGTGAGCTGCTTCATAGAGCTGCTGCAGTCTATGCAATGTAAGAGCACACATAGTACTTTTTGTAATAGTTTGAATCAATTGACTGGTTTGCTAGAGGTTAATTAAAAGTCAACCATATTGTCATGCCTCTGCAGTCACATTCAGGTAGATTTGCTTCCCTGTTGGACTTAGTGAAGCAAATGGGTTTTTAAATAATAATCCATCAGTTTCGTGATAATTGTTAGTAAGATTAGCATCTAGTTCCAAAATTATTTTGTAATTGAATTTAAATTCCCCTGTTTCCTTGTTCAGATTTGAACTTAAATTTCCAGCTCATTAGTCCAGGCCTCTGTTTTGCCAGCAATGTTAGCACAATGCTCCCATTCTTTGTTCAAAGTCAGGAACATTGGATATGCCTAAGAAGCAGTCTGACTGTGGCAGAAGCAGTCACAAACAAGTTAGAAAATGGTGGAATTTATTACGTAAGGTGATCAGCTGAAATGGGATAGCACGATAGTTCCATAATTTCACAACTTCCGTGTTGCTGGTTGAATCTGATAGATTGCGGCTATCCCTCTGCATTCCCAACCTTATTTTCCTCAGTGTCTTGGATGCATCCCATTAGGACCTGAAAATGTGTGAACTTTGAATGCTGTCAGCTTTTCTAAAGCATCCATTTTATCAATTTTTAGCCTAACCAGCATCTCAAAGATCTCCTGTTAAACTATAATTTCAGCAGGATCTTCCTCCTAAGCAAAGTTCAAATTTAGTTCAAAAATGCCCTCTGCCTCCAATGGTACATTGCTTCTGCGATCCTTAATCTGTTTTCTCTGGCTTTTTCAATACCCTTTTATGAATTCTATGCCTTCTGCCTTCCTTTTAACTTTAGCTGTTTATATCTCTTCTCATATTTTCACTCAACCTTTCTCTTCATGCCCCCTCAGAATTTGTTATATTCAACCTGGTTCTCAAGTGTACGAATAACCTGATATTTATCATTTGCACCATTTTTCTGTTTTTCTCTTTAATCATGAAGGGAGTTTAGCTTTGTATATCTCGCCTTTCCCCATTGTGGGAATGTACCTCAAATATACCTGAATCACACCCTATTGTATTATAAAGTTTTACCCCCAACTTTTGTTTCTAACTTACTTGGGTCAGTTCTCATCTTTTGGAAATTGGGCCTCCTCCAATTAAGTATTTTAACTTTAAATTGTGCTGTGTCCTTTTTAATCACTAAACTAAAGCTGGTGGCTCTGTGATCACTATTCCTGAAATGTACCCCTATTGACGCATATTAATCCTCAGAATGAGATCCAGCAATGCCTCTTTCCTTACTGCATTGTAAGCAGACTGTTCAAGAAAATTCTTCTGTACACACTTTAGAATCTCTTTTCCCTCTTTGTTCTTTAAACTTTTATTATCTCAGTTTATATTAGAGTACATAAAAGTCTTCCAATATTGAAAGAATATTGGAATAACACTGCTACTTTTGCACTTCTCTGCAATTTGGAACAAATTTGGTCCTCTATATCTTTTCTGCTAATTGGTGTTCCATAGAATATCGATTATCCCTTTTTTCAAACTAAGTCTGCTTTCATGATATTTGTAGTGATTGGAACAAGGGCCAGGTGGATTTTGTTGACTGTAAGATCCTGAATTGGGGCTGTTAACCTGGTCCAGTCATGAAGCCCTGGCTGACAGATATAAACAGGAGATTAGCATTGCCCTTTGTGAAGGGCACTGCTTGTCACTGGCCACTTGGGTTTTTCCTTTCTTCCTGGTGGTGGAAATTGAACAAAGATTCGTGCACCTTGTGTCTCTCACTGTGTCTCACACCTGCACACACACACCATGGGTGCTGGGGAAAAAAATAATAAGCACTACCGCAGTTAGGCAGTTGTGTGGGGGAAAAACAAATAATCAGGAGTTGTTTTGTGAAGGGCAAAAAAAAATAACCAGGAGACAGAGTGGAGTGCATTATTTAACCCTTCAATTCTATTTTGATTTACTCCCTGCCCTCCCCTTCACTGTTTGATCACACAGCATTGCCCTTTGATGTGACGGGCACAGCTTGTCACTGGCCACTCGGGTGTTTCCTTTCTTCCTGGTGGTGGAAATTGAATAAAGATTCATGCACCTTGTGTCTCTCACTGTGTCTCACACCTGCACACACACAACATGGGTGCTGGGGAAAAAATAAGCACCACCTCAGTTAGGCGGTAGTGTGGGGTTTTTAAAAAAAAATAAACAGGAGTGTCAGAAATTCTTCTCAGTCTGAGAGCTGGCTCTGAGGAGCTGGACCAGTGTCAAGTACTATGCAAATATAAATTAAAAAAAGATAAACAGGAGATTCCCAACTGCTTGTTTTGTGGTGCTGTGGAGTCCGTGGACCATGTATATATTGGGTGTGGACATTTGCACTCCCTTTTTGATTTCCTCAAAAACCTCCTTCTCTGTTTTTGGTTGCATTCCAGTCCTACGCTCCTGATCTTTGGGCACCCGGTACGGAGAGGGAGGGGTGGGGCAGGTCTGAAGACCTCCTCGTTGGTCTGCTCCTGGGCCTGGCCAAACTGGTCATAAACAGGTCCAGGCAGCGGACCGTGGAGGGGGTCGTTAGGGCCGACTGCCTGCCCCTCTTCCGCGGTTATGTTAGAGCCCGAGTGTCTCAGGAGAAGGAGCACCCGGTGTCGACCAACACCCTGGAGCAGTTCAGGGAGAGGTGGGCGTCGCGGGGAGTGGAGTGTATTATTTCCCCATCCAACTCTATTTTGTTTTAACCCCTGCCCTCTCCCTCACTGTTTGATTACACAGTATTTCCCTTTGATGTGAAGGGCACTGCTTGTCACTGGCTACTCGGGTGTTTCCTTTCTTCCTGGTGGTGGAAACTGAATAAAGATTTGTGCACCTTGTGTCTTTCACTGTGTCTCACACCTGCACACACACAACATGGGTGCTGGGGAAAAAAATAAGCACTACCACAGTTGGGTGGTAGTGTGGGGGTTAAAAAAAATAAACAAGGGTGCCAGACATCCTGTTCACTCTGAGGTTCACAAGGGTGTCAGAGAGTCTTATTCTCGGGATTGGCTCTGAAAGAAAGAGAAATAAATAAAAAAAAAAATAAACAGGAGATTCAGACAGTCTCTTTACACTCAGGACTGGCTCTAAGCTAGCTTGTCAGAGTCCACGTCTTGTTCTTGTGTAAATAAAGGATGACTTTGTGATGGGATATCAACCTCTGTGCAGTTATTTCAATGTTGTTTTCCTGTTTGGCCAACCACAGCTCCCCAAACTTATTTATTTTGCATGCATACATACACTTGAACCCTAATTTAGACATTATTAAATTCTCTCTTATTCTAATATGGCTGAGAGAGATTATATTATCGGTATCTTTTCAATCTCAATCACCAGCTCGATATATTTACCAAAACCACATTCCCATTTATTCATTCGTAACTCTTTATACTTATTATAACATGTTTTCATTCAGTCATTCATAAAACTGTGTTTTTGTAGTGCATTTTCCAAACCCATTACTGCTCCTTCACACCTTCAGCCTTTATCAGATGTACTTGTTAACTACATATTAACAGGGCCTCTAAACTTACTATCAAAACAGTGCTTCCGTGAAACTGCATGAATGAATGAAACTCACACTGGCAAATAGGTAAACAAAATCTCAGCTGCGGTAATTAGTTTAATATCCTTTAGTCCTTTATTAAGTACATGTATAAATTCTAATTTATTTAGAGCATATAGGTTTAGTACTTTTACTAACGTTTACTAATTTAAAAGATAAAAGGACTAACACCTCTTAATTATGCAAACAGACTGGACAGACATTCTTAATCCCATCAAAAGTAACAGTTACCACTTAACCAATGTTTCAAACATCTCTTGTTTCCCCAGGACAGAAATCATGCAAACCTTTGTGTATAATAGATAAAACAACATAACACCATAATGATATAATTTTAATATATGTAATAACTGTGTGCAAAGGGGCTCTTGTGAGGACAGTATTTCAGGATTCCATCGCCATCTCGAACTGTGATACTCCAGTTGCTGAATAAAGAGGGTATTTTTGCCACTCACTGATTTTGATCGTTATTTGAACACGGTCCCACATGTCTTATTATTTTTTATTATAATGCTACCTGCATTTCCAAATTCTCTGTGTGCCTTGTTTCTCTTTTCTAATACTATACTGTATTTTGAGGGCCCCCCACCAAGTTTGTTAAAACTTTCCTGGATAACAGTAGAAAACTGCCATATGAAAGCATGACTCCTCGCCCTGGTTGATGGAGAGGAACTGTTTGTTCTGCTTGTGAATAAATATTATGTACTAGACTGGTCAAAAGTGACAATGCCAGGGTGTATACAAGGGAACCTCGATTATCCAGCATTCGATTAACCGAACTTCGGATCATCCGAACAAGACCGCAAGGTCCCGATGCATGGCTAGCTAATGTTATCCAGCATTCAATTAACCGAACGAAATGCTCCCCATCCACGTCCTTCGGATAATTTGGTTTCCTTTGTATTTCTGAGTAAAGTGTTCCAATTTACAAGCATTTCTCCTTTTATTCAGAGGAATGGTTTATTGATGGGAATGCATGTTGTGAGAAAATGCTGGAAATACGCGGCAAGTCAGGCTATACCTGCCGTGAAAGTACACATGCTGCCTGAACTGGTTTCGAGTGTTTTCCAGCAAGTGACAGCTTCTATTTCAGATTTCCTGCAGCCATAGTTTTTGCTGCTTTGTTTCTCTGTGTTGCAAATTCTTTTAATCACGTGGAATAACGAGTAAGTGAGTTTTAATGATGACAAGACAAAGATATTGTGCTCACTGTGTTGTACCACACTTAGCTGCTTTGCTATTTGGGGAAGGCAGCCACTTTACTTATGTGGAATTTGACTTTGCAGAAAGGATTAGCTTGGATGGAGAACATCCAGCAATAGAGGAGGAAGCAAAGTCAGGCATAATATCAAGAGACTTTTTTTTCATGTTTGAACAATGCTTGGGAATATGGTTTTATATTTGCTAATGATCTTATTTAGTGCAATTTCATTTTAATTTTTCTAATGTGCTATTTATCATGGAGGTTGGCAGTAAAAGTCAACCAGTTCTCAAAGGAGTGAGCCTGACAAATCCCTTTCACTCCTTTTGGGATGTGCCATTAGTTTTTGGAGAACATAATATTGAAACGAGAAATGCACAGCAGGTTAATTAGCATTTGAACAGCAAGATACACTAATGTTTTGATGGTAATCCTTTATCATAAGCTGCTCAAGGAGTCTGATGATGGGCCCCCTCAGATCCGTTAACCTGTCCGTTTCTCTTTCTGATGCTTATGAACTGCCAAGCAATCTATCTTAGCAGTTTTATTTCAAATTCTAATCCATCTCATGGGGTTTCACAATGAATCTGCCTTTTCACAATGGGAGACTTGCAAACCATTTACATCTCTGAAGTAAGAAAGTTAAAATGAAGAGTACCATTGGTGCTGTCAGAAATGGAAGTGGCTGCAGTAGGAAGTGGTTTTCCAAAACTGGTATCAAGATGCTTTAATGAATCAATAAAGCCAAAGTACCATCTTGGGTACACATTGAGAATGTTCAATACCAGGCTCAGAGGAGATGAAATGAGAACAGAGACCCACAACGCTAAAAGAATACATCCTGATGTTGCTCTGGATTTGTCTTGCTCTGGTGCTTAGTGTCAGGGCATTTAATGAGAAAGTCGTCAAAATGACTTCTGTTTATTCTATATTATGTTTGACTTCCAAATACTTGACCTTGACAGTAGCTAAGAATACCTAGAGTGATTACATGAGTTTTCTGCTGCAATTTTATAAAAACAGCATAACCTTATAAAAAGTTTATGTCAGCTGATTGGGAAAATCATGGAAATTCTCTGCCAATTGTAAAAAAATTCTCTATCTCCTTGACTTCATACCTTTCCCTAATATCATTGTGAAGTTGGTGTGCTTAACATTATAAAATTGTAGAATGGGGGAAAGCATTATGTGGTTGCTTTAAAATATGGTGTTTTCCAGTGCTTAGAGTTAAAATGGATGTCTGAGCAGCAGTTTATAGTGTAGGTGTGCAGAGAGCGCCCAAATTGAAACATCTTGTATCGAGCAGCCAAGCAGCATTTTTACCAAGACAACAACTCTTTTCAAATTTAGCCAATCAGTTTAGCCCTTAGATATCAAAAACCAATTAAATTTAAATCTGATAGTTTTGACTACCTAGAACCAATCCAATTGTAAAGGAATTAATAGGTCATTAAAGGTGTAAAAGATGAAGGCATTTGGAAAATTGGTGAGAGCAAATCACCATCTGAAGAGATAACGATTTTCAGCTCTCAGCGAAAGCACCATCTAATTAATAAAGGTACCACGTCACTCTTAGCTAATATTCCAGACCTCAGAATTCACAGAGCGAACAAGAATTCAAAGGAGAAAAGCATTCCTGAAAGAAGATTAGCAGAGAGAGCCTGGAGTATTTGGGAAGATGTATCCTAGCTGTAATATTGAGAGCCTAACTTCTATTCTTTTGTTATATAAGTGGAAATTGTATTTTATTGGAACAGTATATGTCAGAATTTTGTTTAGTTCGAAATAGTTAGTAGTTAGACGGAAATTATTCAGTTTGTTAATAGTTCTGTTAATTTGTTCACTGTTGGAGTTAGATAAATAAACTGTTACTTGTTGATTATAGAGTGGTTGAAAGGATTTCATTTCAGTTAACCATTCCTTTATAACGGATTGGGGTGTGAGAGGTAGGTTATACCACTTTTCACGCTTCTTTTAACAGATCATAAGGCAAGGCAACCCTCTCTGGTGTTTTGGTTTTAGTTATCAGAGGATGGTCAACCTCTGCTTCATAACAATATATAAAAAGATAATCACCCAAAAATAACTTTAAAAATTTAGTTAAAGAGGTTAAAACTCTCGTTTTTTTTTATGTTCAGACTCTGCACACTCGATGGAAGAGCATTGCTAGGCGCAGCTGAATTAGATAACAACCAATATTACGTGGCTGTGGGATCAGAGAAATTCAAGAAACTGCCTTATTATCAAGTCTTGTCAAAGAAAATTACAAGTCGCGAGACCCAAGGGTAAGTTCTAAACGTTGCATGTCTGTGCACATGAATGCACATTTCAAATTTGCTTTGTCAGTACAGTGTTCTTTCATTCATTCTTGGGATGTGAGCATCACTGACAAGACCAACATTCATTGTCTTTAATTGCCCTTTAGCAAGTGGTGGTGAGCTTTAGCCTGAACCATTACTGTTTCTCAGGGTATAAGTCTTTTCTTACAATGTTATTAGCAAGGAACTTCCAAGTTTGTGACCCAGAGAATATGAAGGATCAGCAATATAATTGCAAGTGAGGACATGTCTCACTTGGGTCTTGAAGGTGTACTTGCTACTGGTGGTATTCCCATGTGTCTGCTGTCCTTATGGTAATGCATAAATATTGTTCGATGTAAAATTAGCTGCTGCTCATAGATTGCATGTGAGGGGCTTTCAGATTCTTCTCGAGTGAGAGAGTAGCTTTTAATATTTTGAAAGTAAATGCCACATTCCCAATATCAAATCTGTTGACAGGAACTGTTAAACATGTCCTGAAAAGAATGTGTATCATTTATTTTTGTACTGCAGGCAATATATTAATGTGATGAAATGGTGATATAATTATAATGGAGGTGTGATGGCCTGTAGAAGCAAGACTAGGATTTGTATATGGTAGTAGGAATTCACACCATGAGGTATTTCACTTTTGGCTTGCTTGGTGTTAATGGGGTGTTAACAGTCTCAGTATGAGTCCAGTTAACACTGACAATGTGATTGAATATGAATGTAACGGATTTAAACATCAGTCATCCACTGTGTCTAAATGTTTCAGGCGGTAGAGCCTATCAATATGCAAGGTGGGGGCCATTGATGTGAATAGGATTCTGATTACCATTTTAAATTTAATCTGGTCGGTGTCTAAACTACACAGGTGGATCCAGAGAGGCCTGACAAAGGTTAGGCTGGAATTTTTTTTTGTGGAACCAGGAAGTTCTGAAAAATGTTACGTAGACTGCTGTCACCTTCACAATCATTGCTGCCTACTCTGGAAGTGCAAACATGATGGGACTGTAAAATAGTCAGCTTTTCTTGTGTCAGTTTTTAGAAGTATTTATTCTACCTGTAATGTGAGCTGCATAAAAATAATGACAATGGCCTGACTTTAGCACACAGGGGGAAGTGGGTACTGCAGATGCTGGAGATTAGAGTCAAGATTAGAGTGGTGCTGGAAAAGCACAGTAGGTCAGGCAGCATCCGAGGAGCAGGAAAATCGACATTTTGGGCAAAGGACCTTCATCAGGAATGAAGGGCTTTTGCCTGAAAAGTCGATTTTCCTGGTCCTCGGATGCTGCCTGACCTGCTGTGCTTCTCCAGCACACTCTAATCTTGATTACACAGGTGCCTGTGAATTAAAATGTTACTTGATGATTTATGTTTTCTTTCAGAGTCAGCAGCTGTTTGGTTGATTCTTAAAACACAGCCTATTGTAGTCAGATGACAGGCAGAATTGCAGCTTGCAGGATGGGTGAATAGAGAGAGAGAGAGAGAGAGAGTGTGTATCTGGTGAGGGGTTTGGTTTCTTTGTGTTGTTCTTTTCTACTCTGTGGTCTGGAGAAAAACAGTTTCTTAAACACAATCAAGGGGAATAATTGCCTCATCTGGGCTTATGCCCAACATTCTAGATCAGTGGTGCTGGAAGAGCACAGCAATTCAGGCAGCATCCGACGAGCAGCAAAATCGACGTTTTGGGCAAAAGCCCTTCATCAGGAATAAACTTTCCTGTTCCTCGGATGTTGCCTGGCCTGCCGTGATTTTCCAGAGCCACTCTTTTCGACTCATCACATGATCCCCTCTTACCAACTGACCGGTCACCCAAACATGTTCATTGCATGTTGTTTCCAGGTCCATAGTTTAGACATGATTAGATGATGGTTGGATGAATTCCTTTCTGAGCCAGTCTCTTGTCCTAATGCTTTGTCGAGTTTTTTAGTGCAATCCTGAAGAAACATGCTTGCAACAGTCATCTTTGAGTTGGAGTAAGTATTTCTTAGTCATTATGTCATTATTTGGGAAACTTTAGTCATTCAATCCTGCCGTTGAACCTAGTATGTGGAAAGAACGCTTTTTTTTGAGCAAATGACATTGTGGCAGATGGAAAACAATGAGTAACATGGAGGGATCATTCCCTCTGGGACACCCTAGTCCATTCCACAACCACAATACCACCTTCTCTCTCCGCAGCACCTTCCCATGTAACTGCAGAAGGTACAATGCCTGCCTCTTCGCCACTTCCCTGCTCAGGGCCTAAACAGTCTTTGCAGGTGAAGCAGCATTTCACCTGTACTTCCTCCAATCTTGTGTATTGTATTTGCTGCACCCAATTTGCTGCTATAATTGGAGAAACCAAGCGCCAACTGGGTGACTACTTTGCAGAACACCTCAGGTCTGTGCACAAGCATGACCCTGATCTTCCTGTAGCGAATCACTTTAACACAGCACCCTGCTCACATGCCCACATGTCAGCCATCGGAATACTGCAGTTTTCCAGTGAATCACAGCTCAAACTGTAGGAACAACATCTCATCTTCACACGAGGCACTTTACAGCCTTCCAGATGTAATATTGAGTTCAACACCATTAAAAAGTGAATCATTTCTTCCCTTTCCTTTAACTTGTTATCATATGTTCCACTCCCCCCGTCCCAATCCTTGCAAGTCTAGCAGGAGACGTACCATTGTTCTGCCATTCTTGCACACTGATCACTTAAGCTGAACTATCAACATCTTTTCACACTGGCACCCTACACCCATTGACCCTCCATCCCTCCACTATAGCATAAATGCTAACCCCTCCACACTTTATTTCAGCTCTGATGACGAGTCATCTTGACTCAAAATATTAGCTTGCTCTCTCTCCATGGATGCTGCCTGACCCATTGTGATCTCCAGCATTTGTTGTCTTCAGAATAATTCTTCTGACAGTCTGTGGAGCTGCAGCTTTTTCTGTTACTAGGAAGAGACACCAGATACTAAAACCTTTCAAAAATTGATAGACATAATTAAGGAATATTACGACGCAAAGCCTCCTCTAATTCTGAGATTCTATTACTTTTATTCCGCAATTCAAGAACCAGGAGAATCTGTATCACGATCTTTAACTAAGTTAAAATAACTGGCAGAAGCCTGTGACTTTGGTTTAACTCTAAATGAGATGATGAGAGATTGTTTGGCCTATGGAATTAATGACGTAACTATGTAAAACCACCCAGCTGGACTACAAACATGTGCTACAGTTGGCTTTATCATTGGAAAGTGTGGCAAGTGGAGCATATGAGGGGTATGCCAGGGTATTCTGATGGAAATGGACATCCTTTGTAGTTCAACTGAGCATGGGGAACACCATTTGAGTGCAGGCAATTACATAGCTGATCAGAGGGTCCCCTCCCTGGTACCTGACTCTGAATGAGGCAGTACTAAACTCCAGGCCTATTCATTTGTTAATAAAGGGTGACACGGTGTTGGTTAGGGGCCTCTGTGGAGCTAGTTCAGCTTGACCCCACCTGGTTGACTACATGGTTGAATATCTGCATTGTATTTGTGATTGACCAGGTCATAACTCATTCATACTCTGCCAAAGTGATTGTCTTTGATTGGATTTTCTAGACCGACTGATTCCATTTTAATATGCAAGGTATGGATGTAAATATGCACCCATCTTCAAAGTTGCTGTTTTAAGTCACTGGAATGTTGTTTTGGTTCTTTTAAATTCAATTGGTGGTTTTAGCCCAATAATTAAATTGTTGTTTTAGGGATCAATGCAGTGGGCTTCATCAAGGCACGGATATGTTGCCCACAGCTTGGCCTTGGAAATGAGGTGGGGACATCTGTGTAATGAGTGTGCGTAACCAGCTGGTTAAATCAATTCTGTATGTACTCTAACTGAACTAGGCCGACTTGTCTGCCCTGTGAACGTTACAGCTTGTTGTCTTGACATTGGGTAGAAAATGACCGACTTCAAACTTTGCCATTTGTAGAAAATGCAGATTTAACTTTTTAAGAAAATACAGCATTGTGTTTCTGTCTCTGCTTAGAAGATGCTGACCTCTGCACTTCCAATGCTTGTCTTAAATAGTACTCTGAATTTAACTGGGAGATGTGAATAAACTGAAAATGTGTTGCTGGAAAAGCGCAGCAGGTCAGGCAGCATCCAAGGAGCAGGAGAATCGACGTTTTGGGCATGAGCCCTTCTTCAGGAATCTGAAGAAGGGCTCATGCCCGAAACATCGATTCTCCTGCTCCTTGGATGCTGCCTGACCTGCTGCGCTTTTCCAGCAACACATTTTCAGCTCTGATCTCCAGCATCTGCAGTACTCACTTTCTCCTAGATGTGCATGAACTGCCAGCTTGGTATACTTCACCTCCACCTCTATTTGTACCTGATGTGGCAATGCTTATGTATATGTGAAGAAGACATGGTTGACTATTTTTTATTGACTCATGGGACATGGTGTCACTGGCTGGGCCAGCATTTGTTGTTCAAGTCTAGTTGCCTTTGAGAAGGTGGTGGTGAGCTGCCTTCTTGAACTGCTGCAGTCTAAATGCTGTAGTAGACTCACAATGCTCTTAGGGAGGGAATTACAGGACTTTGGCTCAACAACAGTGAAATGATGACGATATATTTCTAAGTCACGATAGTGTGTGGCTTGGAGGGGAACTTGTAAGTGGTTTAGTTCCCAGGTATGTGCTGCCATTGTCCTCTACGTGCCCTGCTTCTCAGCCTAAGGCTTCTTTATCAATTATTTCCCTAGTACCTTAAAGGATAGGAAAAACTGATCAAACACATTCATTTAAATATAAAACTTATGATTCTTATCTGTCATGGAGTGATATTAGGGCCACTAATGGAAAGCCAATAGGTTTCTTTTTGTTCATATGATGTGGTATTGCTCTTTAGGCCAGCATTTATCATCACTAATTGCTAGATGGCATTTTAGTGTCAACTAGGTAAAATAGAATTTCCCATTTGCAAATCCATGCTGATTATGCCCAAACAGATTATCATCAACCAAGAGTCTATCTTATAATAGATTGTAACACTTTCCCTATTCTTGATACAAGTTAACAGGGTTTGGAATTCTGTTTTCTCTCTTGCTCCTTTAAATAGTGGGGTGACATTTGCTATCCACACAAATCATTGAAGAAGCTATAGAATTTTAGAAGATAATTACCAATGCATTGATTATCTCTATAGCCACCCACGTCAACACTCTGGGATGTAGACCATCACATCTTGGGGATTTATTAAATTTCAGCCTCCTTTAACTTATCCAGTAGAATCTTCTATCTGATGCTAATTCTCTTCAACTCCTCATTCTCCCTAGCCACTTGGATCTCCAGTACTGGAAAATTTCTGGTATCTTTCCCAGTGAAAACTGATACAAAGTAATAATTTAGATTTGCTGCTGTCTCTCTATTCCCTATCCTAAATTCTCACTAACTCTGTATGTAATGGACCCACTTTCATTTGCAACATTTCTCTTTTGTGCGCCGAGAGTAATTTTTACAGTCCATTTTTGTGTTTTATTTTATTAGATTGCATTCATTCTCTTCTCCCTCCTTTCTTATAAATTTCTTGGTCCTCTTTTGCTGTATTCTATAAACTACCCATTCCTCAGAATTACTGCTATTTCTGGCAATTTTATTGGCATTTTTAATCTGCAATCCTAAACTTCCTTTGTTTGTTTGACTGATATTTTTAAAGTTTTTGTTTCACCTTGAAGGAATGTATGGTTGATATAAGTCATGTAATAGTTCTTTAAAGACTACTCATTGCTTTTCCTGTATTTTCCTACTCCACCTCAGCCAATTTGTGCCTCATGTCTCCATTATTTGCCTTGTTTAAAGTTAGCAACCTTACTTCAGAAAGATTTACCTCACTTTCAAAGGTACAGTTGTAGATATCAGTTCCCAGAGCTGCAATAATTCAACTGCACTTTGAGTAAAAAGGTGGTTTGTTGGATGTTTTGATTGAGAGTGTTCTGAATGAAATGTGCCAGTGTATGGTGGAAGAGCTGGAATAAATGGATTTCAATGAGGTTTCAGGTGATGTGTGTGTGTGTATGACATTCATCTGAGTTCTTGATCCTGAAGTGACCTTTGGGCGCAGTGTCTTTGTTCACTCTGGTGTTTAATGAGGAGGTTTATGATGTATAGGTTACTCTAACTGTGACGAAAAGTGAAGGAGTTGGTACTGTGTGAGATGCTGATTGTTTTATGTCCCTATCCGTTTGAAATGGGAACCATATCAGCTGTGTAAGATATAGTATCACTGTATTGTTCATGGTCCAACATATATAGGTGCAATGAAGGGAGAGACACAGATTAGACATGAGGTATGTGATGGAGATATCTGTCATCTACATCCTGTCTGTGTGTAATGGTCCTGTACAATAGGACAAGGTCATAGGGAAATCAAGGATGTAGTAGACAGTGGCACTTACTCTGGCAACAGACTGCAACTGATCATTCATCCTCTAGTGGCAATACAATCCAGGATGATTGTGCACTAACTGTCTCAGCTGCCCACACCTACACCCACACCCACACTTCCCTCATGAGGTGGGATGATAACTTGTTGGCATCCCTGATAAAATGTTCTCATGAAAATTGAAAATAAAGTTCCCTTTACTGCACTAATAACATGCCTCAGTCCAAGTGACTGTACCACACTGTTTCATACTGTGAGTAGCTAAATCAGTAATTCATAGACAGAGCATGGTCCAAATAACTACAGGAAGGCAAAAGTCTATTTTGGTAACTTACTATTATTTCCATTTTAATTAATTACTTTATTGCTAATTTATGTTTCTAGTTGTTAAATGATTATGTTAAGTTAATTCCAAAACATTTGCAAGCAGTTAGGTGATAATGAAATCACCCATTTTCTTCTTCTCATTCACTAACAGAATGTGGGCATCTCTGGCTAGGATAGTTATGAGTCAACCACATTGCTGTGAGTCTGGTGTCAAATGTAGGCCAGACCAAGTAAGGATGACAGATTTTCTTCCTGAAAGGACATTAGTGAACCAAATGGCTTTTTCCAGCAATTGGTTTGATGGTCATCATTAGAAGCTTAATTCCAGATTGTTATTGAACTCAATTTCCACTCTCTGCCATAGCAGCATTTGAACTCAGGTCCCCAAAACATTAGCTGAGTTTCTAAATCAATCATCTAGCAATGATATCACTAGGCCTATGCCTGTCCCATAAGGAAAGATATTCTCAAACTTGTCTTAAACTGCATTATTGACTATATTGAGGAGAAAGTGAGGTCTGCAGATGCTGGAGATCAGAGCTGAAAATGTGTTGCTGGAAAAGCGCAGCAGGTCAGGCAGCATCCAGGGAACAGGAGAATCGACGTTTCGGACGTTTCCTGAAGAAGGGCTTATGCCCGAAACGTCGATTCTTCTGTTCCCTGGATGCTGCCTGACCTGCTGCGCTTTTCCAGCAACACATTTTCAGCAGTTATTGACTATATTGTCATGTATTGTAAAGATACTTGAGTGTGAATTGTAATTACCAAAAAGATGGTGGCTAATTATATAAATAATTTAACATTAACAGATATCCTAAATAAAACACTTAAAATGTCCTATTGCAATACACGTGTTTATATATTCTAGATAAATGTAAACTCATTTGGAGCCGTTACATTTGTACTTTTACAAGTGTCTTTTGTCCAAATTGAAATAAGACGAACAATCCTTCTGTTGCAAATCTCCACTTCAACTGTTCACAATCCATTCAGTGCACTGCCTGGAGTAAATTTATCTGAAAAAAAATATACACAAATGTTCTACTTGCAACAGTCATTTGATGTATCTTCAGGCGAAGAGTTGACAAAGCCCCCTATGTTATAACTATCTCTAACAATAACAGCAATGGTGCAATTTACTTGTTGAAAGAGGTTTATCTTGAAGATCTGGGCAGTGTCAGTTTTCACCAGCAGCTTGTCATTTGCAGGGGTGTCACCTCTCTGACCTACCAATTTGTTGGTGTCAGCTTGATTTGGTTGGTGGCTCTTCTCATCTCTTAGACAAAGGTTTATGGTTTCAAGTTTCGCACTAGGGTTTGAGCACATTATCCCATCTACTCTTCCAGTGCAGCGCTGGGGGAGTGATGTTGTCAAACATGTCATCCCCTTGGATGAGGCATTCAATTCATGCTGCACCTGGCTATACGCTTTTGTTCATGTAGGATGTTTACAGTTCTATGGGACTTCACAGAAAGGGAGTCTTCTTGATATCCTGCAAACATGCTTCTCTCAATGAGCATCAATGAGAAAATCATTATGAATTAATGATACCCTTAATATTTGAGTGTTCTTTCTGTGTCTAAAATATTTAACTATGTGACAGTTACCGTTTCAAGATTTATGGACATATAAGAATGCATATTGTCTTCTGGGTTATTTCAGGTCCTTGAAATTCAAGACAGTTCCAGCAGTTAATGACTATAATGTTGGCAGGAGTCTGCTGGGAACTAAATCTTGGCTTGAATTGAATAGCTTCTCTCTGTGGACTTGGATTTCCAAAAGTTCTTGGATTGGGGCAGTGCCAGCCAGAGATGGTACAGGAGTAGGCACATCCAACATGATCTTTTTTTGCTGGTCATGGGAGGCATTGCCCTTGTGGGATTATTGCTAGACTATTAAACCAGGGACCTGAGTTTGAATCTCGCCATGGCAGATGGAGAAATTTGAAATCACTAAAATATCTGGAATTAAAAGCCTAATGATGACCATGAAACTGTTGTCAATTGTTGAAAAAACCCATTTGGTTCAATAACGTCCTGTAGGGAAAGGAATCTGTCATCCTCCCAGGTTCAATTCCAGCCTCAGGCGACTGTCTGTGTGGAGTTTGCACATTCTCCTCATGTTTGCGTGGGTTTCCTCCAGGTGCTCCGGTTTCGTCTCACAATCCAAAGATGTGCAGGTCAGGTGAATTGCCCATGCTAAATTGCCCATAATGTTAGGTACATTAGTCAGAGGGAATTAGGTCTGGGTGGGTTACTCCTTGGAGAATCGGTGTGGACTGATTGGGCCGAAGAGCCTGTTTCCACACTGTAGGGAATCTAAGAAATGATATCTATCTAAGAAGTCAATGTAGTTGATTCTTAAGTGCCTTAGGAATTAGCTATAAATACTAGCCTAGAGAGTGATGCCCACATTCTGCGAATTAATAAAACAAAAGTTCAGGAATGTGATGAAGTAATCCCCACTTGCTTGCATGAGTGTAGCTCCAACAACACTCAAGAAGCTTGATACCATCCAGCACAAGACTGCATTTGATTGACTTCCCATCTACCACTTTCACTATTCGCTTTATACATCACTGACGCACAGTGACAGAAGTTGTACCATCTGAAACATAGACAGCAGTGCCTTAGTAAGGCTCCATGAAGAACACATTCCTTGTCTTGTCCAAATGAGAAGGATAAGGTCAGCATGGATGCGTGGAAACACCTCCCTCAAGTGGGAAAGGGAAAACAGTGAAGGAGAAACATGACTAGCAACAATCTACAGTTCAAGGTGGTCAATAAATGATTTTCAATAAATGGGTTAGGAGATTAAAGATCAGAGTTCTTTGACTAATACTTCGGTGTCAGTTAGGTGACAAATTGGCATGACTGATGCTTATTGAGTTGTAATTTTTTCTATTCATAGCTTCTGTTAATAGAATTTAACAACTTCAGGTGATTTAGGATGTTAGATATGTATGGAGCCACTGTCATAATAACAGCCATAGGCATCTCTCTTGATTAGAGAGAAACAATTGGTTGTGTAAAGCTTGAGAGTAACCATTCCACAAGTGGAGCCATGAACTGCCACAGCTGGTGTGGGGTTGAAGCCCCACTGATGGTATTATTCTAAACCACACTCCAGTCATCTAGCCAACTGAGCTGACACCATATGGTTGCAAGGTATATATAGTTAGAAATCAGTTACTTTTACAAATCAAAATCTCGTACTGTTTGGAACAGAGAAAATCACTGCTTCCATTTGTGATCTAACCAAGAACAAGTGAAATTCACAGCAGGCAAATCAGGCCTTGGCTTGAGACAGGATCATTGATACATGAGAAGGTTTCCTGTTACAAGAGAGAGCAGCCAAGATAACTGGAAAATGATTAGACCGCTTGACACAGAGCGAGGGTCATTAATACAACAAGATTTTGCCAAGAGCAATTTCAAGAACCTTAATGCATTACTGCTTTTGCCAAAAAAAGAGCTGAGGTGCAGCCAGTTTCTTTTCATTCAGAGCAGTCATACAAGTCCTCTCAACAGGAAGGTAGCCAGAGCATGATCCATGACTAGCTTCAATGCCAAGATTACAAATATATGACCTGACATTTTTTCAATCAAGAGTACAGCTAAGAGCAGAGATACATAGTAAGACTTATTGCCAGGACTGGTGTGAGTCAACAACATAAATACCTGATGAATTCCTATCAGAAGGGCTGCCAAGAGTTCTGATACATGACAAGGCCTCCTGCTCAGACTAGGACCAGGAGCACTGATACGTAATTTAACCTCTTGCCAGCAGTGGAATCAGAAGCGCTGGCACTGGACCAGGCATTTTGTTTTGAAGGATTGAACCAGAACATTGATACATGGCAAGACTTCTTTGCCAGGAACAGACTCAGTGAGGAGAACAGATAGATAATTAGACCTCCTGTCACGACTGGAGTCAGGAGTGAAAGGGTTTGATGAGCTTTTGTCAAAAACAGCTTGAATCTCATGCACTTGTACGTGCCAATGCCTTTTGCCAGAATGGGATTATGTTGGAGGTTGTGATACATGATAATCCCAACGGATGTACAACGAAGACCACTGAGGCATGAAACCTGGGAAACTGATAAATACGAAGGCATCTGGACAAAAGCATTTAAAGCACTGAGACACCAAATTAATATAACAGCAGGATGAATTAAAGGAGGGGTTAGCAAAAGTTCCTGATGATGGGAATTCTCTCATGTAAATTGTTGAACCATCTTAATAAGACAAATACAAAATTCTGCAGATATTGGAAGTCTGAGATAACAGCAGAACAAGCTGGAAATATTCAACAGGTCTGCTAACATTTGTGGAGTGAAAAACAAGTTATCATCTCAGGACTATGGCCTTTCTTCAAAACTGGAAGAAGTGAGAGGTGTAACAGATATTTAAACAAAGGGAAAAGGAAACATCTGTGATAGGATTTAGGCAGCAGACGTCCAATAGCAAAAGCGATGATGCTGCAATCCAAATGTGGATGGTAATGAGGCAAGTAAATAAATAAAAGATGGTTCTAGAGGTAGTATTAGTGGGAAGAGTAGGAACATTATCGTCAGCAACTGAAGTAATGTGAACAATGGTTAGGATTTGAGATTGTTGAACTCTGAGTTATTCCAAAGTCAGCCAGTGTTGTATTTTCACTATTGTCTCTGGCCGTCCCATCTCAATTCTTATCACTCAGGTCTCCACAAAAGCTTTAGCTTTTTTACGCTCGTGCCTCACCATGATGAATTTCAAGCCAGCAAGGATTTGCTTAAGGTAACTCATATTTAACAAAAGTTATGATCTCCATAGAGGCCAATTAACGTTTGAATAGACAGAAATCTCCACAGCAGAAAGAAACCTGCAGACAAATTTTCGTTGATGAAAATTTTAAAAATTTTACTGGAACAAGCCAACCAGAATTAACATAATTCAAACATTCATTAATGGGTGAAGGATATTTCCAATAAACGGTAAATTTTGCATTAATAGTTGAAATGATGATACACCTCAGGTAATTACAGGCATTTGCAAAACATCTTGTACAAAAATAAGACCACGCATAATCTCACAGCCTTGCCAACAGTCTTTATGCTATATGGGGTCTTTCGCTTACCACTCATTTCATCCTTGAGTCAAATTCACAAGTAATCATATTCTATCTGAATTCCTGGACAGGGTTACCACTGACAAGATACTCATTGATAGAATCTTTCTCTCCAGGCTCACAAGTCATGTTGGCAAATCCCTTCTCAGGCACTCTTTGACAATCTAGTCCATGCTGGTAATATTGAAGCAGTTGCAATGAATCTTATCCAAAATCACAAACTATTGTAAAAACATAAAATCTGGTAAAATTCAGCAGTTCCACCAGCAAATGTGGAGGGAGAAACAGGTTAATACTTTGATGCATTATGTCACTTCCTTAACAATGTTGCCCTTCCAATCTTCAGCTCACTGCTCTTTCCAGCAATATAACACACAGTCTCTGCTGTATTCTCAGAAATCCACATTCATATCTGGATTTGTTCAATGGCTGCTAAACAGAAAATGACTTATTTTGGTGAGAACCTTGCATGATTCCTGTTTGCACAAACTCTCATTAAGTTCTGAACTGGCAACAGAAACCACCGGTGGACTCAATCCCAATCCCAGTTTTTTTTGCATTCTGCTTCTGGTCATCTCCATGGCAACCTCAGGTCACATGGTCATTTCTTGCATCATGATGATATCATAAACAGGAAACTAATCAGTGCTTTTCTTCAGATTACTTCCCAGAATACTTCTGGTCTTGATGGTACAAAACACAAAAGAATATAAAGGCTTTCCCAGAACATGGATCATCACATTTTAAGGCTACTTTCCTCTTCCTCAAAACTGGTCTCACCACCCTTGAGCTCTTTGGTTTCCCAAGACCTGGGATAACCATCTGGCCAAGGTTAAACTTTAAGGCAGGTTAAATGTGAGACTGTTAACCATATTATAATATTTAATTGGTCAACTAATTAAATAATTAAATGTCCACTTCCTGTCTCACTTCTATTAAACCCAAAATTAAGAGCTTGGAGCTACTTTGGGATTGGTTATGAAATCTAATTGGATTTTTACACCTGACCCTAACTAACCTATTTTCCGGGGCTACAGTAACCCCAAATGAAATGAATACTGGCATATAATTCATCGGGACGAAGTTTGGTATAGGAACCCGATGAATAGCCCTGTATAGATGAGAGGCATGGTCGACATGAGATTAGGTCCAGTCATGTATAAAGCTGGGATAGATGCGATGGTGCTGATTAAACACTTGAAACATAGGAAAGTTGCAAGCTTACAAATGGTGCGGGAGCAAAATATGCCTGGAACATTGACTGCCTTGTCGACTGTTCTGGAACCCTTGGTGCTTCCTCTCTATGAAGCATTAAAGATACCTCAGTATCTGAAATGGAAACAGCAGATGTCACCACCTTAATGCCTTTGCTGCCTGAGGGGGATAATGAATTTCATCTGAGACACACCATGCGCAAGAGGCGAGCTACTTTGCATCAAATACTACCTGTATCAGTGGAAGAGTTGAAGGAACTTGACCTGGAACTTAACAGCCACAATCAGGGAACTCATATTCAATGAGGTTCACCTGGCTGACCTCTTTCCAATCACGACAACAACATTCTCTCATACTTTGAATCAGTTAAAAGATTCTATTATGTTTCTGATCTACCCGACGGACCATTGAAGTGATAGAATTGTTTACTGTAATGCTGACTGACTTCGACACCAACCAAAATAAATTAAGCAAATTCCAAAAGTACGTACTAAAGGATTCAAATATTTCAAGGAATTGTTTCCTTTCTGAAATTAAGTGTTTTGTTTGCATAAGATGCCATCTTTCACAACAAATGCACCCACAACAAAGTGTTCAACTAAATTTCACATGAATGATGATGTAGTTGGCTCATGTAATGGCAACAATCCCAAAAAAATTAAACACTCCCTCAGGTTTTTGTAAATTCAATGTCCTTGGATTCTAGAGCTGCAGACAACATTATTTTCATACATAAAGTTACTTAATAAGATAAAAGCCCATGGTGTTGGTTGATATATTAGCATGACTGGCTAATTATTAGAAAGTAGAGTTGGGTTAAGAGGCAATTTCAGGATGTCAATCTATAACCAGTAGAGTGCCACAGGAACAGTACAGCAGATATAATTATTTATACTTTATATTAATAACTTGGATGATGGAACTGAATGCATTATAGCTATTTTGGCAGATCACTCAAAAGTAGGGGGGATGGCAAGTAATGAGGATGACACAGTCTTGAGAGGGATATAGACCTCACTTTCTCCTTGAGAGGGATATAGGCATCTTAAGTGGTTGGGACAAAACTAATACTAATCCCTAAACCATGGGAAACTCAATATTAACGGAAGTCCCTTCCAAACATTTAATCCCCTCAAGCACTTGACCCCTTGTAAAAAATAACTAACATTTGTACTTATAATCCCAGATCAATAACAGACCATTTTGTAACTCTTTGGATCAAAATGTGAATAAACATCCCACCATTGGGATAATGGCAGTTTGTTGAAGCAGTTAAGTAGTAAAAATGCTATAGTGATAGCCGTCAGGCTTATGACAACAACCATTTATTGAAACTGCTATTTCTAAATGAAAGAGATGCTATATTTTGATGATGTTCATGAAGAAGTAGGTAGTAATTATTATGAGAACGTATATCCAGGTTGCCAAATTTTATTGCCACATTGCCGTCATCCAACAAATAGTAACAGCCACTTAGGAAATAAGAGAATGAGGAGGCCATTTGGCCCTTTGAGCCTGCTCCACCATTCAATGAGGTTACGGCTGATCTTCTACAGCAACAACATTTTCCCAGACTATACTGAATACCTAGAATTCTATCGACTTCTGTTTTCAACATACTTAATGACTGAGACTCAGGGACTGATATAACAAATGCACTAGATGGAGCTCCAAAATTGAGAGTCGAAAGTATTTATAAGTTATGTGAACCAAATGTCATAACAGTGGCCAAAAGTTCTCCACTGTTGATGGTTACTTCTGTCCCATGAGTCTGAATGATAACTTTACTGACCAATTATGTTATAATTCAATATAATTAGTTTTGCAATCGCATGAGAATTCAATTCCACTATCTGCATTTATGTAAAGTGTAAGTTCATTTTATGTGCATGATATCAAATTTGTAGTTATATGTATTTCTGTCCAATTGCTGGATCATTTAGTAGTTATAATTAGTGTTGGCAAATAGAGAATGAAAATCAGAAGTTTAACATTTTTGTAGGAAGTCATAAGCATAGATTCATTTTTGTGTTTTGTGCGTGCTCAATATAAATTATTAATGTTGAATTGAATAATAGAAAATTCCGTTTAAACTAAATTCTTTTTCATCCCATATGTAGGAAGAAAGCTCTTTCATGTGGGGAAAAAAATCAGTTCACCCTTTCTTGTGCAAAATTAACTATTGATTTTGTCCTCTGAATGTGAATGACAATTACACTGCCCAGTGATGTGGTAATTTGCCAAAGTTAATGATCGGTTAAGAGTTCAATTGCACCATTCATTAAAATCTAGAAGTGAATCATCTGTGAAAGAAATATGCGACTAAGATATGAAAGCATCACTGCTAGTACACTGCCTTTATATATCTGTGGCTTGATTCGACTTGGGAACTCAGAGCAATGTAATGAAGCAAAAGTGACTGTTTGAGTTTTTGTGTTAGCAAGTGGACAAAGACTAACAGTTTTTCTCTGATTGCTGCACATGAGTGATATTTAGTTTAGATTTTAATTCTGAATAACTGTGTAAGGTTTGAATGAATTAAAACCTCACCATATGATTCAAATGGGAAAATTTTCAGATAAATATTCCCGAATCCCCAGTAATTATAAACCAGTTTTAGAATTATTATAGACGCTATATCAAGCTCCTTTACAGATCCAGTTTCTTAAAATATAAAGTTAAAAACCACACAACACCAGTTTATAGTCCAACAGGTTTATTTGGAAGCACTAGCTTTTGGAGCACTGTTCCTTCATCGGGTGGTTGGAGTATAAGATCATAAGACACAGAATTTATAGCAAAAGTTTCCAGTGTGATGTTACTGAAATTATATATTAAAAAGACCTGGATTGTTTGTTAAGTCTCTCATCTTTCAGAATGAACATGTTGGTTTCAGTTTAGGACTTATTGTATGGGATTTCTGACAAGGCAAGAGTTTATTACCCATGTTTACTTGTGTGAAAAATGTGGTGATGGACCTTATTCTTCAGCTAAACAGTCCTTCTGGGAAATCAATGAAAATTTGCAGCTATTATGGTAGTTGCATGTTGTGTTCTCCCTTACAATCATTATGTCAGTAAACCTTTAAGTGGCATGCCAATGGTATCATTGCTATATTGCTACATGTAATATGAGAGCATTCATGCTTCATATTCCACCTTATCACAGTTTGACACTGGACTGGAAGCATGCTCTTCTAATATAAACTAATAGCTTAAAACTAGCTCAAGACACTTATATGTCTGAGGAATGTAAAATTTGTAATTAGTTGTAATAAATGCCTGTTAAATTTTTGAAAATTAGAATATCCACTCCTAATCTTTTACATTATGGAGAATAACATAAGCAATGCTACATTAAGTAAAACACCCTGTTGCAGGAAAACTCTCAAATAGTTAGCAGTGATAGTCATATAAAAAAAAGACCCCAGAGCTTGCTGGCAGATATTTGGAAAACTAATTGTAGATCAGCTGGATAACAAACTTGCACAAGGGAGAAATAGGACAGCGACAGTTTCTCATCCTTCAGCATCATCAGTTTCTGAGTCCAAATATCTGTATTAGACCTGTTGGTAAAGCATTGAACAGCAAGATAAACGAGCTTATTTCCTTTCAATTAGAATATAAATCTTTCTAAGAGGAAAGAAATTTCTTTAAATGCTTTACTTAAAAAAAAAGCTTAAGTTACAAATATGGCCAAAACTGGAAGCTAACGGCATATGCTGAAGAGTGGGTTTTCAATCTCCTTCACTCTCTCTTTTAAAACAAAACCTTAAGAATCTGTTATTTAAAAATGTCTTGAAAGCACATCTCCAAGCACTCCTGAAAAAAAGTAGTTTTAAACCCCATGAAAGTGGGTTTTCTACTGTAAGAATGCTGACCTGTGCCTAGATGTTGGTTGCTTCTACAACTTCTCCAAGTACAATTTAAAAAAAAATTGTCATCACTCCTTTTTCAATGCAATTATTACCTCCAGGCAGAAAACTACTATTTGTACACTGCAGTTCCAAAAACAGCTTTAAAGGGCCAAAGTCAAGGGAGCAGCAGTTTTAAAGAGACCAAAACTAGTCAGCAATTTTAAAGGGACCAAGGGCAGTGAAAGAACAGGATTAATTTACAATTACACAAAGTCATCGGCACACAGCTTAACTTGGAACAGTGCAAATGTTATTTGGTGGAATCATGGCTGATAGAACTCTTGTTATGAATTGGCCACCCATTGACTCACATGCTTTATTGCAACTGTTCAACAGTGCATGGAATTCTCTTTTACAGACCAAAGACAAATGATTCTAAGAAAAGAGTTCTGAAAATCCTGCTTTCTATTGGTAAAGAGGGGTTTCACGGAATTAACACATTTCACTTATCATGGACCATCAGAAAGATGCAGTAAATATCTGGAAGGTTCTGGAGGACGTGCCCAAAACAAAAATTACCTTGCGGGTTAACAGTCTCCAATTGATGTCATATAGTCACAAGGTTTCACAGTTTGTCAGAAGGTGCCACTGCAAAGGACATGAATTTGAGAGAAGTTTATTGAATTAGTCATCACCTCTTTAAATACCTCAGGAAGGATTTTTCGGCAAGTGAAAAAGCCATATTATTGACACATTACTGGAGGATGGATGCAAGCCAGAGCAATAGGCCAACAACAGTTGCATGCTTTGCGTGCAGCCAACACTCTTACAACAGTCAGAAAGGTGCACCTAAAATATTGGTGATAAATGTGGATTTTTTGGACCAATCCAAAACCTGTCCCACTTTACTTGATGAAGTATGTGGATGTGTGGCATATTTTTAATCAGTAGGGCAATAAAGGATAATAGGGAAAAGGCAGGAAAGTAGATTTGAGGATGACCAGATCAGCCATGATCTTGTTGAATGGTAGAGCAGACTGATTCGGCTGAGTGGCCTGATTTTGCTTCTATATCTTATAGTCTTAAGGGTCTTTAGGCATGCAAGTGTAGGAAATCTGGTTCCAGAGCCAAGCCAGACTCAAAAACAAAGTACAGGTCACCAACAATATAGTATAGGGCTACAACACTGGCAGCAAGGTACAGACTGAGAGACCATCTCATAGCACATGACAGATCAATAATCCTGCAGTGTCAATACTCAAGCTCATTTTGCCTTCACAAAATCCTTAGGAAATTGCATAAATACAAACAATTCAATGAGATTCTGAGGCAATCAAATTAAAATCAGCTTTCAAAAGATGAACCAACTTGTCTCATTGTTAATTTTACACACCTTGTTGATAGTATAAGTCAAACAGACTTGCAAGCGTCAATATCATTTGGCCTGAAAGCCACAAGGAGGATGCAGAAAAGATTTACTAGAATGTTGCTGGGACTGAGTTATTGAGGGTTTGGGTTATGGGGAGAGGCTGAATGGACTGGGGTTTTTCTCCCTGGAGCATTGGAGGCTGAGAGGTGACCTTATAGAGATTTATAAAATCATGAGTGGCATAGGGTAAATAGCCAATGTCTTTTTCCTAGGATGGGGGAGTCCAAAATTAGAGGGCATAGGCATAGGGTGAGGAGGGACCTGAGGGGTAACCTTTTCGTGCAGATGGTGGTGTGTATATGGAATGAGCTGCCAGAGGAGATGGTGGAGATGGGTACAATTGCAACATTTAAAAGGCACCTGGATGGGTATATGAATAGGAAGGGTTCAGAGGGATAAGGACCAAATGCAGGCAAATGGAACTAGGTCAAATTGGGATGTCTGATTGGCGTGGGCGAGTTGGACTGGAGGGTCTGTTTCTGAGCCGTATGATTCTATGACTGTATAAAATGCAGTAGGAACTAAAATTGGCAAGTGGGTTAGCGTGACTAGATTATCACTATGCATCCTGAAAGACTTATATCTCAGGAAGTGATGTTCCAGGGTACAGACTGAGACACCATCTCATAGCACATGACAGATCAATAATCCTGCAGTGTCAATACTCAAGCTCATTTTGCCTTCACAAAATCCTTTGCCTGGTAGAAACCAAATGGTCCAGTAATGACAGGAGTAACAACATGCACAGGTCTCTGTATGATAACAATAACTCATGAGATTCAAATCACATTCACTGAGGTGGAAATAAATTCGTCAACCATTTCCAAAGAAATGACTATGAAATTATGTTTGACACACCGAGTTGATGATCAGAAGGACAGGGAGGTTCTTTTTGATATACACGCTGATGCTGTTAACTGTGAAGTTAGAATCATAGAGTCATGGAGATGTACAGCCTGGAAACAGACCCTTCGGTCCAACCCATCCATGCCAACCAGATATCCCAACCCAATCTAGTCCCACCTGCCAGCACCCGGCCCATATCCCTCCAAACCCATCCTAACCATATACCTATCCAAATGCCTCTTAGGTGTTGCAATTGTACCAATCTCTACCATATCCTCTGGCAGCTCATTCCATACACGTGCTACCCTTTGTGTGAAAAAGTTGCCCCTTAGGTCTCTTTTATATCTTTCCCTTCTCACCCTAAACCTATGCCCTCTAGTTCTGGACTCCCCAACCCCAGGGAAAGGACTTTGCCTATTTATCCTATCCATGCCCCTCATAATTTTGTAAACCTCTATAAGGTCACCCCATAGCCTCCCACGCTCCAGTGAAAACAGCCCCAGACTGTTCAGCCTCTCCCTGTAGCTCAGATCCTCTAACCTTGGCAACATCCTTGTAAATCTTTTCTGAACCCTTTCAAGTTTCACAACATCTTTCCGATAGGAAGGAGACCAGAATTGCACGCAATATTCCAACAATGGCCTAACCAATGTCCTGTACAGCCGCAACATGACCTCCCAACTCCTGTACTCAATACTCTGACCAATTCCTACATTGCAGATTGTGGCCATTCTGCCCATCAAGTCTGCACCGAACCTCTGGAGAGCATCCTCTACCTATCCCCATGACCTTCATTTACCATGGCTAATTCACCTAGCCTGCACAATCCAGGACACTACAGCACAATGTTTAACATGGCCAATTCACCTAACCTGGATGCGTTTCAACTGTGAGAGGAAATGGGAGCACCCCTCAGAAACCCATACAGACTAAGCGAGAATGTGCAGACTCCTTCGAGACAGTCACCCAAGGCTGGAATCAAACCTCTTTCCTGGCACAGCATTGAAGGTATTATCAAGGTTGATCAGTTACACTTTGGCCAGTCTCAATTGGCACTTGTCAGAGATGCGGAAGTTTTGCAAAAGGTCATTATCCAGGGAAGGCTTGAAAGCATGAATGAGGTACCTGACAATAATGACTCATTTTGGTCATAGTAGGATGAATGTGGAATAGCAGATCAAGCCGTTCTCAAGAGCAAGTCCTACTACTAAAAATATTATGCCAAGATACCATGCCCATGTTACATTAGGTGGATATTGAGCAAACAAAGCAGTTAGCATATGAATCTGTGTACTATCCAGGGATGAATTAGGATATTAAATCATTCACAAATGCATATAAAGCATGACAAATATATTAGTTCCAGCTGCGGAGGGAGCCTCTGCCTTTACATGATGTTCCATCCACTCCCTGGAAGAAAGCAGCAACATACCTATTCACAGTGCACAAGCAAGATTGTGTCCTTGAGATCGTTTGTTTTTCTCATTTTGTCAATGTTCAGTGACTTAACAACACAACAAGTACGTGTGTAACTGGCTTTGACACTGAGAGCTATTTTCAATTTATTTGGTATCCTGGAACAGTTAGTGTTTGATAACAAACCTCAGGCCATTCACAAACCATTTCAAGACATGTGGGAAATGGGAAATTGCCCATTTTACATTGTCATCCCAATATCCATGCTCCAATAGTCAAACAGAATGTATTGTGTGTGCCCTCAAATTAATGACCTTTAAATGTCGAGCAGCAAAACAAGATATTCATATTGAATTGTAGTCTTTTCATGCACCACTGTTGACGAATGTATCAGTATCCACAGCACAACTTATAATTGGAAGGCAAATGTGAATGACCTTATCCAGCAACTAATTATCAAAACACTGACACAGGATATTTTTCTTTAAAGACAAAGGGGAAGGAAAGAGATACCTGACGAAGGAGCAAGTAGAGAACTATAAAAGTTTGCACTGCACAGAGAGTGAGATTGATAAGTACAAAGACAAATGCTTGGATAAACTAAATATTTCAAAGAGTGCAACTAGCCCTGATCACATGAAGTCATTACTGATCATGGTGCTACATTTTGAAAGACTAGTATCCAGCCCTGAACAATGTATTGGACACTAATCGTGTAGAGAGTGAAGAAGATCACTCTGAGCATGATTGTATGGTATTGTGTGATGATTGCATTGAGTGACAACAATCAGCAATACGACAATCAAATTGCCAACTACAATATCTATCGCCCCAGATAAGTACATAAAGACCAGATCAGGCTAGTTGTCAAACTTCCGAAGCGTTCCATTGAAGTTTGAAATGCTGGCCTTGCAGGACTGTTGAATTGACCACATGTGCCTATTTGCAATTGTATCACAGTTTGAGATATCTTGTTTCTTTGGAAAAAGAGGGATGTTGTGTTTTGTCTCTCAGTTTGTTTGTCATTATACAATGAGGATATGTTCGAGATATCATCACTATATTACAGCATTTGAGCGAAGGGTTTAAAGGTCTCATACTTTATCTCAGATCTCCATATTCCAAGGTCACTTAGAGCATGACATGCTACTGGAAGCATATTCCTCCATTGTAAATGAATAGTTTAATCCTAGTTCAGAAACCTATGTCCCTGAGGAATGTGGTGTTTGTACATGATCCTAATAATTTTCTGTTGGATTTTTCAATAGTACAATCTCCACAGCAACAGGGGATAACATAAGCATTGCCACATCAGGCCAATCATCCTGTTAGAGGCCAAGTTTACAACACAACACAGCATTTTTGTTGTAGCATTTTTGACTGAGAAAATGCTTATGATGTGCTTCACAAATGAAGAAAAAGAAACAGAGCAAAAATCTTTGTGGGAGAGGTGATTGAGAGATCGATTGAAGTGAAATATTTCCCTGTAGAAACTCTGCAAACTACTGCACAATGTATGAGAAAACTTTATTCCAGTTCACTGTCGTTCCTCCTCTCTTTGTTTGTTTTGTTTAAATGGAATTTTCATTTGAGCACTCTCCCAGGCAAGACCTTGTTAATTTATTTTATAATTTTACAACTGGATAAGGGTCATATGTTCTTGAAAAGCATTTTACTGCTAGTTACGTAAAACTATCATTTTGTACTTCCATTTATTTTGACCACTGTGACATTTATATGTTGCTTGTTTGATATTTATCAAATTTAATGACTTTCAAAATGTTATAGAGCAAAGGCGAAGAACTTGAAATGCTTTGCAGATTAATAAATCAGTTAGCTTGCAGAACATGGGAATGAAATAAGTGGCAAGACAATAGGTGTTGAGCCAACCTCAGGTTTATGATGCTGATTGTAGACATGTGTACATTTTGTTACAGATTACACTCCGATCTGCTTCCTCCAATCAGAAGAGGCCGAAAAGTCAGAGGAAGGGTATGGTTTTACTTTTATTTCCTGAGGTCTTTTATGATTGAATTCATTATTCTGTTAGGCTAGAAGCAGCTGCAATAACTCAGTCACATCAATCTCTATCATCCCTATAGCGATTGAAAGTGAGATAGGTCAGAAGAGTTAACATAATCATACATCCTTCAAATATGTCACTATTATGAAGAACAGGTTCTCTGCCATTTAAAAAAAAACACTATCAGACATTAGCAAGATGTTGGTAATGTCTAAAATGGAAAACTAGTGTTTTTGAAAGAGCGCAAAATTTTTAACACAGGCAGTCTACAATATTATTTCATGTGATATTTTAAATTGTATAATTGACTAATGTTTTGCTACTTGAGCATTGAAGTTGGGTTGGTTTGCGTATGTTTAAAATGATGTTTAAAGTTGGGGAAGTAAAATAAATTAGTGTGTTCTGAATTGACCTCTCTAATTATGTATTATCAAAGTAGTCTAGCTGAAGAGTGTGATAAATAGATGAAATATGCTTTAATCTGAAGCTTCCTTAAGCTAGTTCTTAATAAAATGTGAAAAGATGTTAATCAGTCTGAATGGGAAGCATGAAAAATGTACAGTACTGACTGCCTTTATTTTGCTATTTTTTTGAATGCCGATCTTGCACGGCACCTGACAGGGAGTAGTTGTCCAATTCACTCATAAAACAATCAAATACCTGTCATCACATTTTATGTTCAGTATTTGTATGCATTCTTGGTAGTATACCTTCAGAGCCATCTGCATGGTCTTTGGAAGTCTCAGCTTCCCAAATCATCTGGGCTAGCCTATTCCTGCCAGAAGTCAACTTCCTGATAGCATATTGGACAGAATCAATGCCAATTTGTGTATAAAAACTATTTCTAGATTCTGGGAACCCTAGATGAAAGAATACTGGTAGCAATTTTCTGTTTGGGTGACAGTGTAAAATGAGCAATGTCAAATACATCACTCCCAATGTCTATTGTATTGACTTTTATAGAAATCAAAGTAAGGCAGTGTACAATGAATGGCTGACCTGATATTGTTCACTTTATTGCACAAGGTCAAAAGGCCAGGGAAATTTAGGCTTTTGTCTTTATCTTCCTGCCATCTGAAGAGTTGACGGTAGCTGCCTTGCTTCTTTAATGATCCAATTGACCAGAAATTAAACTTTTGCCTCTCACTCAGAGCGGGTGAAAGAGAAATCTCACCTCAGAGAGCTGCCAGCCAATCAGATTGGTTGGCAGCTTTCCAGTCCCAGCAGCATCAGAAAGTGTAGTGGATGAGACTGGACGGTGGAGAACGAGGGGCTGATCTTGAAAGAAGCTGTTGTTCCACATGGCCCAGTCCTCCCTCCCATGCAAGGCCTGAGCAGGATCACTTTCCAAGCCTCCTACCTTGCCTCTGAATTCCTCCCACTGGATTGAAAATTGAGACTAAGTTGGAAGCAACCACTAGACATGGCGTTGGATGGGTCACTTAAGAAGTTAATGATGGCAAGAGTGGGCAGGTTGGCCTAGGCTTCATTGCCAAGAGTCTGGGGTGGGCAAAAGTCCAGTGACAAGGCTAATTGAGGAATTTCATGGACACCCTGCCTAAGTGCAAGCCCATCAGATGGGGAATGTAAAGTTCTGCCTACATTTTGCTCCCACTGTTGAATATTTAAATTATACAGAGAAACATAGAGCTGGACTTAATCTAACCAATCACAATCGGAAGCATAGTGTCTGGGCCCATTCCATCTTAGTAGAGGCCATGTCATTCTCCCACTGGTTGCAAACCTTTTCCTGATTGAGGTGGAGGGCAGAAGAGGCTGATGTGGGATTCCTGGCCCGTGATAGCAGGATATCATTGAGGTTTAACAAAGGTCCAGTTGGCTTCCTTTTCCTCCACAATTAAATGAGGTCACTGGGAATAAAAGGAGGCTGCAAGTGTACATATGTCCTTGGAAGGCTGCTGTCGGGTTTGAGACTGCGTCCTTGGTGGGCTGCAGGAATGAGGTCCCTGTCTAACAGGCAGAGATGTGACTGCTGAAAGTGACCCTCACTCCTGCATCTTTGCCTCTGACCTGCCCTGGTTGCTCTGGGCAGTGATGCCCATCTTGACCTTGCTCACCTTCAGCCTGGTGTCCTCTGATGATCCTGGTTCTCTTATTGGTACAGTGATGCCAACAGTCAGTGCTCCCTCTGCCACTGACGGTCTGGCAACATGCTGGCCTCTAATTGGCCGGCAGCTCTTGTTGGGCCAATCTTCTGCCACCACAGATCTCAACAGTGGGAAGAACCAATAATGAATAGATTCCAATGGTCTTCACCCAGGGGCTACCTGCTGGTTTCTGATAAGTGGGCAACGTGCTGTTGACCTGATCAAATTCTGCCTATAACCTTTCCTGCACAGATAAAGGTCACTCTACCCAAGGGGTTTGTGCTAGTGATTTTGCTCCAGATAAACCTCCTCCCAATTTACTCCCACTCTCGCAACACTCTAATCTATTTCTTTATGTCTCATGCACGTATCTAAACTTGCCTTAAACATATCAATGCTATTTGTCTCAACCACTCCTTGTGGAAACAAGTTTCATGGTCTTTCCAAACAAAGAAATTTCACCTGCGTAGGTGATAGATAAATCAATTACTAATTTGGCTCTTTATTTGAATTTCCTCACAAGTGAAAAAAAAATCTTTTCTAATGACTACTCTTTCAAACTCACAATCAACTTTGAAGACCTCTATCAGGTTAACTCTTGGAGTTCAATTTTCTGAAGAATAAGTCATGGTCTCTTCAGCCTTTGCTGAAACTGTGTGCTTTTAGTTCTGGCAACAACTTTGTATATGTTCTTTGCACTTTCTCCTGGGCCTCTATTGCTTTTTTGTTATATGGAGATCAGAAACTTGACAGGTTAATAGAATCATTGGTAAACCATGCTTTCTTCCCAACATCATGTACATCAGCAATGAATAGAAAATAAGTTGTTATACAGAAAGCTGTTCTGTAATGAAACACAAAAAGGCTATTATCTCAATAAGCAGATATATTCTTCATTCACTTGTGGTGCCTGAAGCTAGGTTGTCCTTGGGAAGGTCCTTCCTCCTTGAACTGCTGCAGTTGCCATGCTGTGGGTTGACCAACAATGCCCTTGGGAAGGGAATTCCAAGATTGTGACAAGCGATGGTGAAGAAACAGCAATATATTTTCAAGTCAAGATGCTGAGTGGCTTGGAGAGGAACGTGCAGATGGTGATGTTCCCATGTATTTGCTGCCCTTATCCTTTGTGATGGAAGTGGCCATTGGTTTAGAAGTTGCTATCTAAGGATCTTTCATGAACTTCTGCAGTGCATCTTGTAGATTGTACACACTGCTGCCACTGAGTGTCAGTGGTAGACAGAGTGGGTGCTTGTAGGTATGGTGCCAACCAAATGGGCTGGATGGTTCCAAGCTTCTTGAATGTTGTTGCCAATGCAAGTAAGTGGGGAATATTCTATCACACTCTCAACTTGTGCTTTGTCAATGATGAACAGGCTTTGGGAATCAGGAGGTGTGTAATTCACCTCAGTAGCCTCTGACCCGCTCTTGTAATTGCTGTGTTTATGTAGCGAATCCAGTTAAGTTTCTGGTCAACGATAACCCATAGGATATTGATAGTGGAAGATTCCATGATGGTAATGCATTGAATGTCAAGAGACAATGTTTCGATTGTCTCTTATTGGAAATGGCCACTGCCTCGCATTTGCGTGGTGAGGAAGTTACTTGCTACTTGTCAGCTCAAATCTGGACATTTTCCATGTTGTATTTGAACATGACGCCTTCAGTATCTGAATATATACACTTGGCGCTAAACATTGTGCAATCATCAGCGAATATATGAAGGAAGGTCAATGATGAAGCAGCTAAAGGTAGTTGGGGCTAGGACCTATCCTAAGGAATTCCCATGGAGGTGTCCTAGAGCTGAGATGACTGACCTCCAACAATTACAACCATCTTCCTGGCTGCCCAATATGACTTCAGCCAGCAGAAGGTTTGCCTCCTGACACCCATTGATTCCAGCTTTGCTAGGGTACTTGGATACCACACTCAGTTGAATGCAGCCTTGGTGTGAAGGGCTGTCACCCTCACCTCACCTCTGGAATTCAGCTCTTTTGTTCATGTTTGTAATGAGGTCATGAGCTGAATGGCCCTGTTGGAACCCAAACTGGTCATCACTGAGCAGGTTATTGCTGAGCTGATGCTGCTTGATATCACTGTTGATGACACCTTCCATCATTTTACTGATGATCAAAAGTCGATTCATGGGGCAATAATTGACTGGGTTGAGTTTGTCCTGATTTTTGTGGACAGGACATACTTGGGCAATCTTCCTTATTGTCAAGTCAATGTCAGTGTAGTAAATGCACTGGAACAGCTTGGCTAGGGGAGCAGCAAATTCTGGAGCACAAGTCTTCAGTACTATTGCCAGAAATCTGGACCGGTGCTTCCAACCATTTCTTGATATCACATGGAATGAATTGAACTGGCTTAAGAGTGGTATCTGTCATGCTGGGGAACTACTAGAGGAGGCCATCCACTTGGCATTTCTGGCTTAAACTTTATGTTTGGCACTGATGTGTTGGGTTCTTCCCTCATTGAAAATGAGGGTTGTTGTGGTTCTGTTCGCCGAGCTGGAAGTTTTTGTTGCAAACGTTTCGTCCCCTGGCTAGGCGACATCATCAGTGCTTGGGAGCCTCCTGCGAAGCGCTTCTTTGATGTTTCCTCCGGTGTTTATAGTGGTCTGTCCCTGCCGCTTCCGGTTGTCAGTTTCAGCTGTCCGCTGTAGTGGTTGGTATATTGGGTCCAGGTCGATGTGTTTGTTGATGGAGTTTGTGGATGAATGCCATGCCTCTAGGAATTCCCTGGCTGTTCTCTGTCTGGCTTGCCCTATGATAGTAGTGTTGTCCCAGTCAAATTCACACACACGCAGACAACAAGCAACATGAATACGACTGGGACAACACTACTATCATAGGGCAAGCCAGACAGAGAACAGCCAGGGAATTCCTAGAGGCATGGCATTCATCCACAAACTCCATCAACAAACACATCGACCTGGACCCAATATACCAACCACTAAAGAGGACAGCTGAAACTGACAACCGGAAGCGGCAGGGACAGACCACTATAAACACCGGAGGAAACACCAAAGAAGCGCTTCGAAGGAGGCTCCCAAGCACTGATATGTCGCCTAGTCAGGGGACGAAACGTTTGCAACAAAAACTTCAAGCTCGGCGAACAGAACCACAACAGAAAACTCCAAGCCCCAGAGGAAAGTCATTTAATCAATTAACCGAATAATCAATTATCCGAACAAAATGGTGCCCGCCCATCCTGTTCAGATAATCGAGATTCCTATTGGGGCGCCCCTGGTCCTGAGCTTGCAGTACTTGGCAGAATGCATATCAAAAGTGTCACAAAGTGTGAAGGAGATCGTCACCATCTTAAACTTTGTGGATAGGTGGACCTTTGCATAACTGCCTCTGCTATGAGTCCCGAGATTGGTGATCCCATGGGTGTTCCGTTGATTTGTTCGTATATCTGGTTGTTGAATGTGAAGTGTGTTGTGAGGCACAAGTCCAGTAGTTTAAGTATGCCGTCTTTGTTGATAGGTTCAGCGTCCTGTTTTCTGTTCTGTATGTGTAGTAGGTTGGCTATTGTTTCTCTGGCTAGGGTTTTGTCAATCGAAGTGAACAGCGCCATCACGTCGAATGATATCATGGTTTCTTCTTTGTCTATGTGTATATTTCTGATGATGTCCAAGAATTCCTGTGTTGATTGTATAGAGTGTTTGGATCCGCTGACCAGGTGTTTCAGTTTCTGGTAGCAGGTGTCCCTGGTAGTGATACTATGGATCTGAGTGGGATGTCTGGTTTGTGTACTTCAGGTAATCCATAGAATCTGGGGGTGTTGTTGCTTTCCGGTTTCATTCTTTGTAGGTCAGCTCTGGTTATCTGTCCGTTTTTTTGTAGATTCCTTAGTGTGTTGTTTATCCAATTGGTGAGCTGTGGGTGGGGTCAAACTCCCTCTTTTGGTAGGTGTTGGTATCTTCAAGTAGTTGTTGTGCTTTTTGGATGTAATCAGATTTATCTAGGATGACCGTCATTCTGCCTTTATCTGCTGGTAGTATGATTATGTTCTTATCGTTTCTTATCAAATCTTCACACAAACTTTGAAAATGAGGGTATTTGTTGAGCTTCCTGCTTCTCCTCGGATGAGTTGTTCAATTATCCACCACCATTCATGACTGCTTGTAGCAGGACTGCAGAGCAAAGATCTGATCTGTTGGTTGTGGGATTACTTAGCTCTGTCTATCACATGCTGCTTATGCTATTTGGCATGCACATAGTCCTGTTTGGTAGCTTCACCAGGTTGACACCTCATTTTTACACATGCCTGATGCTGCTCCTTGGATTAGAAAAGTTAGGCACTTATTTTTGGACTTGATGGCTGAAGGTCATTTCTCTGATGTAGACCTCTACATATTTATAAGTCTAAATTAACTAGCACACCAGAAGGCTGTCATGTCTATACTACTATAATGGTAATGAGGGTTGATATCCACAGTGTGCCCCTCATTCTAACTTGAGAGAAAGAGCAACAAAAATTGTGGAACACTGGTATAAGTCATATTCAATGTACTTTTTGTGAGGTTTCACAGGTCTTCTGCCAAACTGGTGATGGATTCCACACAAATTTGATCATGTGGAGGTGCTGGTGTTGGGCTGGGGTGTACAAAGTTAAAGATCACACAACACCAGATTATAGTCCAACAGGTTTAATTGGAAGTACTAGCTTTCAGAATGCTGCTCCTTTATCAGGTTGCTGTGGAGCAGGATCATAAGACACAGAACTTATAGCAAAAGATCACAGTATCATGCATGCAACTGATACAATACATTGAACAAATTTAAAGTGAATGAGACTCAAAGTATTTGTTTTTTCCCTGCTTAACATTATTATTTTAAATGCAGCTCTGAATGCTTTATTTAAACTAGCAGGTCCTCAGCTATAATACGGGATCATTGATCACCTTCCAGTGCGACACCTATCATTACTGCTTCCAGGTGATGGGAGCCTGCCAGGGATTTAACATGTCACACGCCCTTAAGTCATGGCTGAGCTAGACATGAAGCAGTGCTTTCGAATGCTGTTAAACTGCTGACATATGTCTGAAAAAAAAACTGTCTGATTGCATTAAGGTCCCTTTCAAATGTAAGATTTACTATTCAGTCAGGTGCCTGAAACTGTTTGGGTTTGACTACAATCACAGGTACTCTGTGTACTTAGAGTCATAGAGTCCTAGACATGTGCAGCACAGAAATAGACCCTTCATCCAACTTGTCCATGCCGACCAGATATCCCAATCCAATCTAGTCCCATTTGCCAGCACTTGGCCCATATCCCTCTAAATCCTTTCTACTCATAGACCCATTCAGATGCCTTTCAAATGTTGTAATTGTACCAGCCTCTACCACTTCCTCTGGCAGCTCAGTCCACACATGCACCACCCTCTGCGTGAAAAAGTTTCCCCTTAGGTCCCTTTTATATCTTTCCCCTCTCACCCTAAACTTATGCCCTCCAGTTCTCAACTTCCCCATCCCAGGGAAAAGACTTCTTCTATTTATCCTGTCCATGCGTCTCATGATTTTATAAACCTCTATAAGGTCACCCCTCAGCCTTCGACACTCCAGGGAAAATAGTCCCAACCTATTCAGCATCTCCCTATAGCTCAAACCCTCCAACCCTGGCAACATTCTTGTAAATCTTTTCTGAACCCTTTCAAGTTTCAAAACATCCTTCTGATAGGAAGGAAACCAGAGTTGCATGCAATATTCCAAAAGTGGCCTAACCAATGTCCAGTACAGCTGCAACATGACATCGCAACTCCTATACTCAATGCTTTAAACAATACAGGGAAGCATACCAAACGCTTTCTTCACTATCCTATCTATCTGCAACTCTACTTTCAAAGAGCTATGAACCTGCACTCCAAGGTCTCTTTGTTCAGCAACACTCTCAAGGACCTTACCATTAATTGTATAAGTCCTGCTAAGATTTGCTTTTCCAAAATGCAGCACCTCGCATTTATCTGAATTAAACTCCATCTGCCACTTCTCAGCCCATTGGCCCATCTGACCAAGATCCCATTGTAATCTGAGGTAACCTTCATCGCTGTCCACTACATCTCCAATCTTGGTGTCATCTGCAAACTTAATAATTATACCTCCTCTGTTCTACTGTGTACTTAATCAGTGGACTAAGTCATCTGATTTAGTGACTGCCTGTGATAAAGTTAGATAAATAAATGTAAATAAAGTAAATTACAATAAGCATGATAGATGCTGTGGTTAGGAGGAATTATGCAATGGACACAAATGGGTCTATCGTTTCTGCTGTGGGGTGACAAACTTGCTATCAAAGTACAAAAGCTGATGCTTTGCCTTCTTGCTGTTCTTCAAGCTGTCGCATCATCACGTGCTATCCTTTGTGGTAGAAATTCTTGATTTTGCCATTGTTCCTGACAGATCAGGAATACCCTGTTGGATAATCAGGAGTCCCTTTGCAGAGTGAGGAATGTCCAGTTGGAACTGGAAATAAGGCTGGTGGTGAAATGCCTGCAAATAATTGGGGAGCAGGTTTGTAAAAGTGGGGGTCGAGTGTCTACTATTGGATATTGACACTGAAAGGAAGACAGCAGTCTATATTATGATGATATTAATCTACAGAGGGAAATGCAAGTCACGCAAAGACACATATAGAGAGATCTGTAAAGCCAAATGAAAATTAATCAGACCATACACAAAAACACAAAACATTCCAGTTAATTTCAAGAGGAATAGAATTGAAAGGTAAAAAGTTGATTGCTAAATTTGAGTAAAATCTTTGTTGGATGATAGGAGAAAGTATGGTGCTGGAAAAGCACAGCAGGCCAGGCAGCACCTGAGGAGCAGGAGAATCGACGTTTCGGGCAAGAGACCTTCATCAAAAATGATGACTGGCTCTTCCATGAAACTTTGATTCTCCTGTTCCTTGAATGATGCCTGACCTGCTGCGCTTTTCCAGCCCTGCACTCTCGACTTTGTTAGATGATGCTGAGAATACTGTGTACATTTCTGGTCCCAAAATCATGCAGAAGGTGTAGAGGCACTGTGGAGTGTGCAAGAAAATGATTCAGAAAAATTATACAAGAAATATTAGATTATCAGGAAAGCACCAACTCTTGAACAGAGAAATCTTTAAATTTACAATGGAGTTTGATCGAATAGAGGCAGCATTTCCACTTGAGAGAGAGGAAAACACGTAATCAATAATGCAAGAAATTCAGTAAGAAATCAAATAAAGAATTCAAAAATAAGTGTGGTGAAAACGTAGAATTGCTGCCACAGAGTGTATTTGAATGAATTGATCAGATGCATTAAGAGGAACTTAGGCATATGCGAATGAAGGAAATAGCAATGCATTCTGATGGAGTTTGGTGAGCAAGGACTGAAGGGGAGATTGAATCGAGTATCAACGTCGGCCCAAATGACTGATGAATGTTCTATGTATGCAGAGCCGTACTATGGAAATAAGTAACAGAATTGGCAGAAATTTTTGACAAAAGAATGGATCTCCTTAAAAAGCTTGGAATTTCTTTGATACTACCAGCTTCTTATGGAGGGCGATTAGATGATGTAACACTACTTTTAGGTTCACTAGGACAGAGAGCATCACAACTGCTGCCAACTTGGGCTATGCAATGTTCTTTAATCAGACCAGTCGAAGGAGTCGACCTTGGAGATGGTGAAGGAGCAGATGGGAATTCACTGGGGACAGGGTCGAGATGGACTGTAGATGGGTGGCATTAGAGAGCTGGAAATGCATAGTCTTGGTGATGGATTGGACATACATTTTAAAATCTGTAATAATTATGACATTTACTCAGTTATTTTCATGTCTCTGTTAGACCTCAATTAAGCAGAACTTCACGTTCAGAGTAAGCCATCAGTTGCTGTTTCAGGGCCATTGGCATATTTTTAAAGCTGTGAGAGGTCTCTGAATCACCTGCCCTTGTCCTTTACGTTTACTCTGTCCCAGGTTCAGCAGGTTCAGATTTGTAGATTGCCAATTATACAGGAGTTACTCAGAGAACTTTTTTGGTCCAATTCGATTGTTTGTTTTCTTCGGAATTAGTTGAGATCATGAAAATGATATTCTCATAAGACTTTCCTTCCTATTAAGTACCCAAAACATAGCAAGAATGGAAAGCTTTGAATCTCAGAACGTACAAAACAGAACTGATGAAAAAATTCAAACTTGCCATTGATATTTGACTAAAAGTGTTTTTATAAGAGCAAAACTTTGACAGCTATTTGAAAAAACATTATTATACATTACCACATATTTCATTATACAAACATATTTCATTGCAAGATACTCTTTAGTAAGAAATTTGTTTTGTTCCTATTTCAAAGACTCTTTTGAATTTTATTAAAGTTATTCTGGAAGTATAAGAAGGATCAAACACTGAAACTATTATATGATGGATATGCCATGGCATTTCACAATTGCCATTTCTTCCACTAAACATAATTGATGCTGCAGATAGCCAATATTTCATAATCAATGCTTGAAAAGTCATACCATCAATCAAGAACAAGTAAATATGTCACAGTTTAAGCATTACCTTTCTTTCCACTTTAATAAATGATTAGATAAGACTTATGCAGAATAATCAAGTATGTGGAGTCTCTTAGGAGAGAATTGATCTACTTAAAAATAAAGACTCACATCTTTGGGTGACAGTGGTCATTCTTTTAGCACGGAGATTAATTGATTTTGGATTAAATCTCTGCACTGTTCAGTTCAATAATTAGGGATAAGTTGTTCAGGTATTTAGTGGAATCACTTACATTAAGAAATTAACTCTCTGGCACTTTGCAATTTCACACATGGTCTAATCAGTACTTCTCAATAACTATACAAATGGAACTGAAGTCTAAAGATTTACAATTGATTAGTTCACTTTTACTTTTGAGATTTAGGTTTCAGTTCAGTGTGGAATAAACATTTCATTGTAACTTTTGGCAATAACGATATTATGACTTGAATTTAACACTCAATGGTGAAGTAAAGGCATTTGTTAGAGTCATAGAGGTGTACAGCATAGAAACAGACCCTTATCCATGCTGACCAGATATTCTAACTAATCTAGTCCCATTTCCCAGCACTTGGCCCATATCCCTCCCAATCCTTCATATTCATATATCCATCCAGATGCCTTTAAAATGTTGCAATTGTACCAGCCTCCATCATTTCATCTGACAGTTCACTCCATACATGCACGATCCTCTGCATGAAAAAGTTCCCCCTTAGGTCACTTTTAAATCTTCCCACTCTCACCCTAAACCTTTGCCCTCTAGTTCTGGACTCACCCACCCCAGGGAAAAGATTTTGTCTATTTATCCTATGCATGCTGCCCCTCATGATTTTATAAACCTCTATAAGGTCACCCCTCAGCCTCCAACGCTCCAGGGAAAACAGCCCCAGCCTGTTCAGCCTCTCCCTATAGCTCAAATCCTCCTACCCTGGCAACATCCTTGTAAATCTTTTCTGTACCCTTTCAAGTTTCACAACATCTTTCTGCTAGGAAGGAGAACAGAATTGCATGCAGTATTCCAACAGTGGCCATAAGACCATAAGACCATAAGACATAGGAGCGGAAGTAAGGCCATTCGGCCCATCGAGTCCACTCCGCCATTCAATCATGGCTGATGGGCATTTCAACTCCACTTACTCGCATTCTCCCCGTAGCCCTTAATTCCTTGTGACATCAAGAATTTTCAATTTCTGCCTTGAAGACATTTAGAGTCCCAGCCTCCACTGCACTCTGTGGCAATGAATTCCACAGGCCCACCACTCTCTGGCTGAAGAAATGTCTCCGCATTTCTGTTCTGAATTTACCCCCTCTTATTCTAAGGCGGTGTCCACGGGTCCTAGTCTCCTCGCCTAACGGAAACAATTTCCTAGCGTCCACCCTCTCCAAGCCATGTATTATCTTGTAAGTTTCTGTTAGATCTCCCCTTAATCTTCTAAACTCCAATGAATACAATCCCAGGATCCTCAGCCGTTCCTCATATGTTAGACCTACCATTCCAGGGATCATCCGTGTGAATCTCCGCTGGACACGCTCCAGTGCCAGTATGTCCTTCCTGAGGTGTGGGGACCAATACTGGAAACAGTACTCCAAATGGGGCCTAACCAGAGCTTTATAAAGTCTCAGTAGCACAACAGTGCTTTTATATTCCAACCCTCTTGAGATAATTGACAACATTGCATTCGCTTTCTTAATCACGGACTCAACCTGCATGTTTACCTTTAGAGAATCCTCAGTTAGCACTCCCAGATTCCTCTGTACTTTGGCTTTACGAATTTTCTCACCATTTAGAAAGTAGTCCATGCTTGTATTCTTTTTTCCAAAGTGCAAGACCTCGCATTTGCTCACATTGAATTCCATCAGCCATTTCCTGGACCACTCTTCCAAACTGTCTAGATCCTTCTGCAGCCTCCCCACTTCCTCAGTACTACCTGCCTAGCCACCTAACTTTGTATCATCGGCAAACTTTGCTACAATGCCCCCAGTCCCTTTATCCAGATCATTAATATATAATGTGAACAGCTGCGGCCCAACACTGAACCCTGCGGGACACCGCTTGTCACCGGCTGCCATTCCGAAAAAGAACCTTTTATCCCAACTCTCTGCCTTCTGTCAGACAGCCAATCCTCAATCCATACCAGTAGCTCACCTGGAACACCATGGGCCCTCACCTTGCTCAGCAGCCTCCCTTGTGGCACCTTATCAAAGGCCTTTTGGAAGTCTAGGTAGATAACATCCACTGGGTTTCCCTGGTTTATTTGTCACCTCTTCAAAGAACTCCAACAGGTTTGTCAGGCATGACCTCCCCTTACTAAATCCATGTTGACTTGTTCTAATCCGACCCTGCTCTTCCAAGAATTTAGAAACCTCATCCTTAATGATGGATTCTAGAATTTTACCAGCAACCGAAGTTAGGTTAATTGGCCTATAATTTTCCATCTTTTGCCTTGATCCTTTCTTGAACAAGGGGGTTACAACAGCGATCTTCCAATCATCCGGGACTTTCCCTGACTCCAGCGACTTTTGAAAGATCTCAACCAACGCCTCCACTATTTCCTCAGCCACCTCCCTCAGAACTCTAGGATGTAGCCCATCGGGGCCAGGAGATTTATCAATTTTAAGACCTTTTAGCTTTTCTAGCACTTTCTCTTTTGTAATGGCAACCATACTCAAATCAGCCCCCTGACTCCGTTTAATTGTTGGGATATTACTCATGTCTTCCACTGTGAAGACTGATGCAAAGTACTTGTTAAGTTCTCCTGCTATTTCCTTATCTCCCATCACTAGGCTTCCAGCATCAGTTTGAAGTGGCCCAATGTCTACTCTTGCCTGTCATTTGTCATTGGCCTAACCAATGTCCTGTACAGCCGCAACATAACCTCCCAACTCCTATGCTCAATGCACTGAGCAATAGAGGAAAGCATACCAACTGCCTTCTTCACCACCTTATCTGCGACTTTACTTTTAAGGAGGTATGAACCTGCACTCCAAGGTCTTTCTGTTTAGCAACACTCCCTCGGACCTTAACATTACATGTATAAGCCCTGCTCTGACTTGCTTTTCCAAAATGCAGCACCTCGTATGTATCTAAATTGAACTCCACCTGCCATTCCTCAGCCCATTAGCCCACCTGATCAAAATGTCGTTGTACTCTGAGGTAACCCTCTTCGCTGTCCACAACACCTCCAATTTTGGTGTCATCTGCAAACTTACTAACTATATCTCCTACTAACTATACTAACTATACCTGATGCTGCAGAATATTTAATGATTTCTCATGTGCATTTGAAACAAATACAAAGAATGTTGAATAAACTCCGGTTTGACTTTTTCTGCAGAGTTTATCCAACATTCTTTATATTTGTTACAGATTTTTAGTATATGCAGTATTTTATCTTTATTCTAATACGAACTTCCCCTTTCCCATCACAAGGTGCCAAGTGAAGAGACCATCAGGTGTCTAACTACAACAGTGTCATCAAACAGACGTCACAGAGGAAGTGATGGCCTGGTGATATTATCCCTGGGCTATTAATCCAGATAATATCCTGGTGATACTGGCTCAAATTCTACCATTGCAGATGGTGGAACTAAGAGTCTAATGATTTGACCCTGAATCAATTGTTATAAAAACCCATCTTATTCACTAAAGTCCTTTGGAGAAAGAAACTGCCATCTTTACCTGGTCTGATCTACATGTGACTCTTGACCGACATAATGTGGTTGACTCTGAAATGACCACATGGGCAATAATGCTGGCCTAGGGTGTGATGCCCCCATCCTGTGAATGAACAAAAAAAAGTATTTACAAAGTCAACAAACCAGGCAGTAGAATGCATTTGTTATCCTTCAGTAGGCGGCACGGTGGCACAGTGGCTAGCACTGCTGCCTCACAGCGCCAGAGACCCGGGTTCAATTCCTGCCTCAGGCGACTCTCTGTGTGGAATTTGCACATTCTCCCCGTGTATACGTGGGTTTCCTCCGGGTGCTCTGGTTTCCTCCCACAATCCAAAAATGTGCAGGTTAGGTGAATTGACCATGCTAAATTGCCCGTAGTGTTAGGTGAAGGGGTAAACGTAGGAGAATGGATCTGGGTGGGTTACGCTTCGGTGGGTCGGCGTGGACTTGTTGGGCCGAAGGGCCTGTTTCCACACTGTAAGTAATCTAATCTAATCTTCACTTTTAGAAATATTTAACGAGAAACAAACAAATGTGTGAGCATCACATGGATTTAAGGTAAGGGCAGGTTATCCTTTAGACAAAAAGACTCAGAATTTTACATACTTTTAAAATAATATCATAATGGTGAAATTTGAAAGTCTAGAAAGTTTATGTAAGTTTTTCAGATCACTGAAGTTTCCCTGAAATAATCAGGAATGTAGACATGGCTAAAAACTCATTTCAACAAGACGTAACCATTTCAAGATTTTGTACTTTGAGGTTAAAAACATTAAAGGATATGTTCTTGTGAGTTCAGTGATTTCTAATTCATTCAGTTTTGAGGGACTTCAAACAGTGCATCCTGTGAAGAAGCAGCGAATCATTGACGGTAACAAAAACAGAAATTTCTGGAAACGCTCAGCATGTCTGGAAGCATCCGTGGTGAGAAACCAGAGTTAATGTTTTGGGTCCAGTGACTCTTACTCAGAACTGATGGTAGCTAGGAAAAGGTTGTTTGTTGTGCAGAAGATAGGGTGGGACTGGAGGGTTTAAGGAGTAAATAATAGGTGGAGATCGAGCCCAAAGAGAGAGAAGAACAGTTGGACAGACAATGGAGTGGATAATGATCAGCCTGGGAAAATGAATAGGTGCTATTAGGGAGCCTGGGAAAATGAATAGGTGCTATTAGGGACAAAGTTAAAAATCACACAACACCAGGTTATAGTCTGTGTGCGCGTCTGTGTGTATCTATGTCCGTGTGTATGTGAGAGTGTGTGTGTGTGTAGGAAAATCTGTGTGTGTGTGTGTGTAGTGCAATGGTGATCACCTGTAATGTGACATGAACCCTTACACACACAGATATTCCTACACACACACACTCTCACATACACATGAACACAGATACACACAGACGCGCACACAGACTCCCACACACCCTTATAGACACACAGACTCCCACACATGCACCCCCTCACAGACTTAAGACATTCTGCACTCACTACACACACACACACACACACACTCTTTCTCACACTCACAATCCCCACCCCAGACAGACACACACACAGACAGACAAAGACCCACATGCACACATATATTTTGTGTGGTGAATTTTTTTGGTACTTTCAGAGTTACATTGCACTTTGCCCAAAAACCACATACATTCATGTAGAACTCTGAGCTCAAGAACTGCATGAATTTATGTGAAACTCTGTTGTCTCACTTTTTAGATTGGAATCAATCTAAACATCAGGTCATAGACAGAGAACACAGGGGGCTAACACCTTCAACATATTGTCTAGCTATCACCATTGTTAACAGCTAACCCGAGAATGCAACTTTAAAAAAAAAGGGTTTTGTGATTTACACATGAAAGAAGTGAAACTATCACTGTATTCTAACAGATGAAAGGCTTAACAGACAATCAATTCTTCAATGTATAATTTCAGTTACATCACACTGCAAATTTTTGCTATACATTCTGTGTTACAATCGAGCCCTCCACAATCACCTGATGAAGGAGCGTCGCTCCGAAAGCTAGTGTGCTTCCAATTAAACCTGTTGGACTATAACCTGGTGTTGTGTGATTTTTAACTTTGTACACCCAAGTCCAACACTGGCATCTCCGAATCATGACTATTAGGGACAATTATGGATAACAATAGGTTGTGTGTAATAGTGGACCATATAATAACAAGCCTTTTGTGTGTGGGTTGGGGTAAGGACACAGAAGAAGGTTCTTTAAGCCCTAGAATTATTGAACTTGATATTGACTCCAGAGCCTGTGGAGTTCCCAAGTGGAAAATGAGGTGCTGTTCTTCCAGCTTGTGCTGAGGTACTCATTAACAGTACTCCACAGGCATGACTTCTGAGGAAGAGTTCAACCAGAGTTTTTGTATTTGTTTCAAATCCACATGAGAAATTGCTAAATTTCATTTGACATCAAGTACCTTTGCTTCACTATTGACTGTGAAATTCGTGTCATACTATCTTTACTGCCAATAATTAGATGAACTACCAGGATTCCTGTGTATTATTGCACACTAATGAACTTCTGAGGTTTCCGTCAGTCCACAATAGAATAGGAAGTATGAAGACAGATGGTGGTCTGCCCAATATTCAGTTCTTTGCCCCTTGTTGGAGAGTATTCTGATTTCGACCACTCTGGGTGGCTGACTGACTGACTGTTTCCAAGGCCCTGGACTGGTATTGAAGTTGACTGTGTTGGGATCCACGGAGTGAAGGTTATCCCACTTGATTTTAGTGAGGCCTGCTGGGAATGATAAGCTTCCTGGATTTGTGCTTGTGCTAAACTGCGAAGCAAGACAGAAGTAATATGAGCCTAGTATCTTTGTTTGGGTGCAAAGTGCACAAAGGCATTGCAATGCAAGAGAAGGATATTGTGAACATCCAGGTAGGCTCAGGGTGATTGAGCACAAGGACAGTGGGTGAAGAGCCCAACCTGGTCCAGTCTATGAGCTCGGTGCATGTCGCTGTACATTCTGAGCATTGCAGCGTAATTGCCAGTGCAGCACTGAAGTGCAGATCTTCCCATAAGTGATTCAGAGATGCACAAGGAGATTGGAATTATGATGCATGTAGTTGGGGGTACTGCCTCTTTAACAGAACTGGTCAGGTGACCTGGAGTAATGGAGCTTGACAGCATTCTCGAGCCATCTGTGGAGGTGTGAGCATCACCAATAAAGTACTCCTGTTCGGATTTACCATTTGTCCACATGCCGTAGAATACCTGCTTCCAAAGGAAGCATTAACATAACAGGAATGCCAAAAGCCAGTGTCTGTTGGGTTCATGTGGCCAGTGCCCATTGAGTGTGCCCTGAGATGTTGCTGTCCAGTGTTCAACATTCAGATCCTTTGGAGCAAGTAGCAAGCTGATGTCAAAAATTCTCTAACTTGTTTGGCACATTTGTTAATACAGGAAGGTGAATATTAACAAGGAAAATTGCGACATTATTAAGGTGCTTAATAACCAAATACCACCTTAATTGGAAACTTGCCACATCTTTGCTAGAAATTTGTTCACTGCTTGGCAAATCCATAAAAGGTGGAGCAAGGTGTCCCCACTATTGCGATAGACTTCATCAGACTTCTCATTTGAGTCAACCACACATCTCACCATTGTCCATGCCACTTAGACCCAGTGAGATTTTGCCCAAGATTTTTACAAATGTATAACCAGAGATCAAGTTACGGTACTGTTTCCATTGTTTTCATGATACTTTAGCTGTCACCAGTTTGTGTTTATTTGTCTGTAGAATCAAGTAAAACAGGAAGAATGTGAACTCCAGCAAACCACCAGACAAACCACATTCCTGCTCTCAGACCATCTCAGACACCACTTCAGCTTTTCAACACTTCATTTTGGAGCGCAGGGACACCCAAGACTTGCATACTTCTGTCAAATTGTCTTGGTGCAAGGTGTGTGTAATGACAGAGTTAGTGAGGAGTAGGCCTGTGAGTTTGAGGAGCAGAGGGAGGATGGGGACACTGTAAATCACTGACTTTCATCTTGCTGCACTAGGATGCAGCACCGATCTGTGCTGCAATTTGGACTCAAGCTGTCTGAGTTGAAAAGCAATGCTAGTCAGCTCCTCTCCATCATCCTCCAACATCTCCAGGTCTATGTCCATGAAGCAGCAAGGCAGCTTTCATATCCTGTGGGCCATGTCCAGATTGTTGAATATGAGGCTTGAGGATCACAAAGCAAGGATCATAAGGTCGTCCCTTAATTACAGACTCTGAAGTGGTGTGCAGCTGCCAGAGGCATACGCACTGGAGGGTTCAGGAAGTGGTGAGCACCTTCCACTCTCCAGTTGTACAATTCCCCGAGGAAGGTGATTGAGGATCTGGTTGCAAAGTTTAATGAAATGAAGAGTGGAAACTGGAAACCATGATAGAACAGGGAATTGTGCGTCTCAATCCATGGAACACGTCAAATGAAAAGGGGAAATTTCTACATATGGACCTAATGCATAGCAAAGCTCTTACATTATTTTATCCATTTAACATGGTGGTAATGCTACATAACACGATGGAGGGTATTCGCAATGTGAAAGCGAGACTTTGACTCCACAAGGACAGTGTGGTGATTACACTTATCAATATGGACAGATGCATCTGCAGCAGGCAGATGAAAGACAATGAGGTCAAGTATGTTTTTCCCTATTGTTTGTTCCTTCACCACTTGTTGCAGACCCAAGGCCTCCTTTAAGACTCAACCACCATAGTCAGTGTGTTTGTTGCTGATCCATTCTTGGTGATGGCCGTGGAGGTCCCTCACCCAATGTAGATTCAGCATCTTCTCATTCCTGACTTCAGATGGTGTTCAATACAGAGGAGTATTGATTTATCGGCCAATGGGCTAGGAGGAATATTACATGGAGATCAGCAGGGGTGTTACCTTGTCCATGTTTGTCCTGATGCCATGAAATCTCAAGAGATCCAGATTCAATGTTGAGGGCACCCACTGTACCAAACCCCTCACCCCAATTGTATACCACTGTACTTCTGCTAGGTTTGTCCTGCCAATTGAACAGGACATACTCAGGTATGGTGATAGCATTGGTGTTGTCTGAGACATGGCCTGTTCAGTGTTGTTTGATCATTCTGTAGGACAACGTTCCCAATTTTTGCTCTAACCTTCAGATGTTGGTAATGAAGAGTTTTCAGGTTTAACAGTGTTGAGTTTGCCTTTGTTTTCTCTGGTGCCTAGTTTGATGTCAGGTGGGCTGAGCATTTTCATTCTTTTTTTCTGAGCTTTTAGTAGTTTGTTACAATGAGTGGCTTGTTAGGTTATTTCAGGTGATAATTAGACAATATGACTATAAGATACAGGAGCAGAATAAGGAGCAGATTCTGCTTCTCGATTCAATCATGGCTGATATTTTTTTCAAGCACATTCTTCCGCCTTCTCCCCTTAACCCTTGATCCCCTTACTGATCAAGAACCTATCTATCTCTGTCTTAAAGACACTCAATGACTTGGCCTTCACAGCCTTCTGTAGCAATGAATTCGATGGATTCACCCACCCCCCCCCCCGATGAAAAAATTCCTCCTCATCTCTATTCTCAGGGCTCATCTTTTCACTCAGAGGCTGTGCCCTTGGGCCCAAGTCTCTTCTACTAGTAGAAACATCTCACGCCATTCTATCCAGGCCTTTCAATATTCTGTAAGTTTCAATGAGATCACTTCTCATCCATCTAAACTCCATTGCGTTAAGACTGAGTCCTCATCCACTGCTCATATGAGAGTCAATCACATTGCTGTGGATTTGGAGTCACATGTAAAGCAAACCAGGTTAGGAAGGCTGTATTCCTTTCTTAAAAAGGCATTAGTAAACCAGATGCGTTTTCATGACAACTGACAATATGTTCATGAGCATCATTAGACTTTTAGTTCCATGTTTTGTCAGGATTATCAAAGTTCAGTCCAATTTGTTTTGTGAACTTGCGCCCAATTCTTCATTTAGAACACTCACTCTAATAGGCTACCTCGGTTTTATTCTAATCTCGAACCAGAGATTTCAAAATTAAGGGTCATTAGTGACAAATTAAAAGGCATGATTCCTTGAAGGAATGTGTATATCTATTCCAGAATTCATTGTATTAATGCGTTGCAGAATTTTCTCTGCCAGAGAAAAAAAAATCTACTTGAAATTGAGCAATGCCGTTTTCTTTAAATTTTTTATCAAACTCTGTTAAATGTTTCAATTTTTTGAGGCAACCACTAATGTGTCCTATTGTTTGGTAAGGGAAGATGATCCTCAAATGAGATAAAAAGCAATTAAGGAGTTTTCCCTTTAACTGTCTGGAAATGCGTACTTAGAGTTCAGTTAATTTGTTTTGAGGAAGAAGCAATGAATAATTTGTCTCCTCACAGCTCAAGCCTGCTAAACCACATAGGAAGCTGTACTTACTGCCAATTGGCACAATTATAAATGACTTCATTCAGCAACATTGGCAGTCATGTTGTGAACAGCAACAGTAAGCATGTGAATTACAGCACGATGCTAAGTAGCTGCAGACAAATAATAGAACAAGAAACGGATGTAGGAGATCATCCAGTTTCAGATAGCTGTAGCAAAAGTGTGGGATTTGGGCCCACATCTCTGGCTATACCCTAACTCTGCCAGTTTTCCACGAGCTGAAAGAGAGTGGTCAGGGATGTAGGTAATAGTGTATTTAAGTAGGATTGCAGGCAAGATGCCCACAAATTGGTAGCAAGCCACACATTGGCCAGTAGAGCTGCAGTGGGATTGTCAGAGCATTATCAGGAAAGATTGCTGGGTATCTAAAATGCCAGAAGATTCCCAAGTTACAAGCTCTGGGGGGCGGCGAGAACAGCTGTCTGAGAAGTGTTGAATATCATGGAGATACCTGTGATCCTGAGTCGATTCAAACCACAAAGGATGAAATTTGTGTTGGAACCCATGTGAGATGAGTCTGAGCTGGTGGCAGACATTGAGGAATATGATGTGGCTGTGGAAGCAAATTTTGACAAGTACTTTATCAATCAATAGCAGTAACAACACAAGTGTGAACAAGGAAAAAAAAAGAATGGAAATCCTGTTAGAGAGAGGAACAGAACTTTTACAAGATGGGCATACCTGGAAGAAATTGGGCAGTGAATTAAACACAAAACAAAAAGAAACAAAAAAAACTACAGATGCTAGCAATCAGAAATAAAATGGAAATTATTGGTAATTCTCAGCAGGACTGGCAGCATCATCTGTGGAGAGAAAGCAGAGTTAATGTTTTGTGTCCAGTCACTCTTCACTCAACATGAAACATTACCTCTGCTTTCTAACCACAAATGCTGCCAGTTCTGCTGAGTTTTTAAAGCAATTTCTGTTTTTTGTTTGTAAATATTATTTTGGACCTTTTCACATTCTATAGCATTCAAGGAAAAAAAAGTTTCCGAGTTCTTGATATCTTTTTGAGAGCAATCAGTATTGATATGTGGGTTAGAACTGTCTCTTGTTCAGGATTTAACAATAACAGAAACATGTTTAATGTGACAGTAGGTAAATTAGCTATTAGCTACCGAGACAACCCAGACCTATTACCTGGTGAAAATAATCTTAAATTGCTTTATAGATCTCTTACTCTGTATCAACAACATCCACAGCTGCTTCTTTTGACCTGCACTCTTTGGGATTATGTCACTAATTGCACACAGACTCGTTTGATTTAAATTTCTGTTTCACCATTTTGTCTCTGTTTAGAAATGCAAAAAAAAACTAGAAATACATGTGTAAAGTGGGTGTAACATAAAATTTTCAAAGAGCCAATAACTTCATTGCAATATATATTTAATAGGGGAATAGGATATTGCTAATGTCTTTATGAAGAATATATTGAACATTTTGTTCATTGTTCTGAACAAAAATGAAAGGAAATCTATGAGAATTTGTAGCCTGTAATAATCAGCAGTGCCCTGTTGTGTAGTTTTGAAATACTCCAATCTTTTATGATTTTTGTTTTTGCTGTTCGGATGGCTAACACCCCTGTTCAAAATTCTGACTTGTAATTCCACCAAATTGCAATTTATCTATTTTTTGTTCCCTCAGTTTGAGCTACAGCAAACTTCTCATGGTGGATCAAGTGATTCTGGATTGTTGGCCTCTCCCCAACAGGTAAACTGGTCATTTTCCACCAGTAGTTAGCTTACAATACAGCAGTCACCCTTTCGGGTATCAGTGCTGTACTGACACTGTGAACTTGTGCAATGGCAGCTTCTGTGTGCTGGAAATTTCAGGATTAAAGTCAACAAATGTCAGCAGAGAGAAATGGGCTAGTGCTGAATTACCAGCGTCTTTTACCCTGAACTAATTTGCTTTTCCATTAACATCAATGGCCAATTTCACAACACTCGTATACGTTACCTCAATGATACTTTTTCATCTGGCAGAATTTAATTTTGATTATTAACTATTGTTTGGAATTGACTTATTACTTACAGGGCCAGGCTTGATATAATTAAAATATTCAAGGGGAAAGTGAGGACTGCAGATGCTGGAGATCAGAGCTGAAAATGTGTTGCTGGAAAAGCGTAGCAGGTGCCGAAACGTCGATTCTCCTGTTCCTTGGATGCTGCCTGACCTGCTGCGCTTTTCCAGCATAATTAAAATATTGACAATTCCAAAGAAAAATGTTTTTATTTCTGTTGTCCTTTGCAAACTCCTCTTCATATTTGGCCAATATTAATTGATCAATATGAATGCTGTTTGTATTTGTGTAAAGTTTCTTCCTCTACCACGTTATCGGAGCCATTAGCAGGCAACAGAATTTCATACATAAAGGTTAAGAGTTTGCATGCTCATGTTACATAACACGATTTTTTTTCATTTTGATACAGAACCAACAGTCCGGAATTCAAAGAGTAAAGATTCAGATTTCAGAGTGCAATTAGTCTGGTCTAGTGGCATGATATGGGCTCATAGTAGGTTGGCAGCCCATTATACACAACAGCATTTCCATTGATTCCAATGGAAGTGTGCATGGAAGAATGTTAATTCATCATTATCTAATTTTGAATTTGTAGCTGCAATCAATTTCACCCCTAAAGAGATAAAATGAGGAATCTTTTATAATCTCGTTCGAGCAACATGCTGTCTTTGCAGCAAAAAGCTTCAGTGATAAATCGAGTTATTTGGACTTTGAAGAATTACTAATTAAGCCAATTGCTCTTTATGGTAAATTTGCTTTGGGATCAACTACCAGGTTGGTTTAGATGAGTATGGTTCTTTCTGTCAGGATTAGAATTTGAATCCCGCTCAGATTTACACAGCAACTATTTCCTTTTCATTGTAACAAGTCTCATTTCAGGTGAGTTGTGAAATTCTCAACCCACTTTCCCAAGAATGTCAGTTCGCATCACAAAATAGATACGATTAATCAATTTCATTAAGAAAATACAAAAATCTTTGGTGAGACATGGAAGTGATTATCATAATGCAGGGAGGGACCACCATTTTGGAGATGTGTTAGGATACATTGTGAGAATACATGTATGTTTCATCAATATTATTTCAAAGCTAATATGCTCTGAAGTGATGCTGAGGACTATTGCCTCAAATATATCTCTCTCACATTGTCTTCTTTAAAGTCTTTGGACTCAGTCAAGGCAGGCTTGAACATTGGTCAAAACAGATAAACATATCAAGAATTACTTCAGGTCTCACCCTGCTTTCTAAGAGTCATGAGAGTGGCTAGTAAGGAATATATAAACTGGAGATGAGTGTAAGATATGTTATTAGGGCAGAAAGAAGACACTTTCCCTCTTCTCTGATTATACCTCTGTGAAGTACATTGGGCCATTATTCAACATTAAAGCTGCTATATAAATACAAATCATTGCTTTCACACTTGACTGATGTAATAGATTTGGCCACTAACAGTGCCAAAAATTAAAATACGTTCCATTTCACATTGCTAACAGACCTTTATGTGGCTTAGCACAAGAAAAGCCTGAACATGACAATAAAGTCTCAGTAAATTGATGAAAGACATTTACATTTTGAGATGAGGTATGTAATCTTTGTGAGCTCTCTAATATCCAAAGAATTCTCTTTTTTAAGAAGTTATATGAAAGAGAATTTCCAGACATCACGAAACCTGACTGAAAGGGTATTATTTTTCAGAACTGGACTGTACCCCAAGTATATACTCTAGTCCCCTTCTCCATCTCACAGTTAGTTATAATGACATTTTAAAATATAAATGGAGGGGATTAATTACTTAGATGATCATTCTCTGCATATGTTTTAGTTCTGGCAACAAGAGTCCTGAACGCTCCCAAATCTAATGACGAGCTTTTGCAAATGCTACACTCCCATGATCGGTCAGTAAATCATGAGGTTGTCCGGCTCCATGATTGATAGACTGTTTGGTGAAACAGGACAGGAATTAAGAGAAAATCAATGACTGACTGTTCCAATGAGCTCTATGCATCATTAAAAGTGGATTAATGTAAGATGAATTTGCACCGCATGTTAATTATGCAAGCTGTTTTGTCTGTCTTTTGTACAGAAATAAAACAAAATCATTTTTAAGAACGTGGCAAGTGTTTCTCTTCCTTACTTCTAGTCTGAAGGTGATAGCTCCCATTCTACAACAGATGGACAAGTGGGACCTCCCCAGTCAGTGCAAGGGCAACCAAAAGATCTGGAAGCAAAGCCTTCGAGGGAGAAAAACCCTATTTTCCGTGCAAAACCCATGAAGGTCAAACACCACAAACATTCAACTGATCCTTTGACAGATTATGGTAAGATGCAAAATGGCACTTGAAATCAAATTTAAATGCAATTCATTTCTGAAGAAATTTGTTTCCTATAACATTGTCCAATTTGACTTGAATTGAATAGATTTTAATGGTTAAAATCAGCCCTCTTATTTAAGAAACACTTTTCCCTCACTGCTCAGTGGCATATAGAAAAAGGAAAAGAAAACACATGTACAATTTGCCTTGTGTTGCCCCTTGCTGTATTTTACAATGCTATTCTTTAAAAAATCATGTAAAGGCTGCAATTTTGTATTGTTATATGGTACTAAGCTCTGAAGTTTTCCTGCTTGATTTTTGGTAGAGTCAAAAGTGGCAAGCATTTGGCCAGATCTTCTCACTCATTGTAAAGATGGACACTAGCAGATAATCACTGCAAATGATGATACTTTCTTTACTAGAGATCATCCGATTCTAATGGAATAAGAAATTGTTGGAAAATTTCATCATAGCTGCTATCTTTTGAGCTCAGAACTATAGAGCGAAATTCATATTGTTGATGAGTTGGTGTGAAAATAAAAATGATGCCATTTATTGGAAATATCATTCAATAAATGTGTTTGAAGTTGATATACACATAATGGGACATTAACTTTTCTGGCTTATTTGACTTTCATAAGCAAATGGCTTTCATTGAAAGCACAACTGCAATGTGTAAAGCTAACATCTGTTTGTATGTAACAAGATGAATATTGTCTTTGATGTAGAAGACAATGGTGTATTTAAAGCTCAAGACCCTCGCAAAGAAACCCAGGGTGCTGCTGAGGTGAGAGAAGATGCAGACATGAGGGTGGATCTACCTATTGATCAGGTTAGAATGTAGTTGTGGCTTTTGCCATTCTTTGACCAAGTATAAAAGTGTTTTTTTTTTCTGGTTTGTCCATCTTGTAGATGCAGGATATGAATGTTGGAAGATAAATTGAAAGAATACATGATTTTATTTCTTCTGCAAGATGTTGTTGGTGTCTATTCTTAAACTATTTTGAAACATTTATTTTTTTTATATATATGCTTGCTCCAAGAGTTTATTGTTTTTATATTTAATCAGATTTCATTTTAGTACTAGCCTATTAGAAGAATCGAGATCCTGGTTTCATGGTGATTTGTTGGTTGTTCCTTCTGAGATACTGACAGTTGGATAGGATTCTGTATCTGAATAGCTGAGAGATTCAGTGGAATGTGAGCTTCTGCTTTGCAGTCCATCTGGCTCACTCACTGAGCTCCAATTGATTCGCTCTTAAAATTGTTCATTCTTTTTTAAATGGGAGAGTATATCACAATTAATATCTATTTCATTTAAAAGCTCTTCCTTGCTTTTTATAAAAATTAAAAATGATTATATTTAACAAAAATAGGCTGTGTTTTTGTTGTATTCCAAGTCACACATCATCCTAACTTGGGAATATATTGCTGTTCTTTCACTGTTGCCAGCTCGAGATCTTGGACTGCTCCCTAATTGCACCACATGAACTGCAATAAGGTGGCTCTCCTCTAACTTCATCATAGAATCATAGAATTCCTACGGTGTGAATGCAGGCCAGTCAAACCATCGAGTCTACACCGCATCTCCGAAGACCATCCAACCCAGACCCACTTGCCCCCAATCCTATCCTTGTAACCCTGCATTTGCCATGATTAATCCACCTAACCTGCACATCCTTCCCATGCTAAATTGCCCATAGCTCCAAGGGTGCGTAGGCTAGGTGAATTAGCCATGGGAAACGTAGGGTTACAAGGATAGGATTGGGGTCACTGCGGAACACCATTTATTTCGTGATTTGCACAGGTTGAAGGCATGAAGTGAAATTAAGGGGCCAATCAATTGCCATTGATGCCCTCATCCTGTGCAAATCAAGAAATAAATGCGAGTCTGCAGTGACCTCCAGATTGAAAAGATGTTCTAAAAATAGCTAAACATCAAAGTCATTGAGGTGAATGAGCTCTCTGATTTAAAAACACAATTCTGATAAGAATCTCCTTCATCCTCCCTACAACAGACACAGCAAAATCCTCATATTTCTCCAGAGTGCACATATTATCAGGTGCTCTTTGAACCAGCTCTCCTCGTGAACTTTGAATGAATCTCTGTTCTGACTGTGTGTTTTATTTTTTTCCAAAAATGAACACTTATATAATCTTTGGTTGAGGTGGAAAGGTAAAGAATATGTTTGATTTTACATTGATAAATTAGTTATTATCTTGTCCTTTAAATAATTCCTATTTTGTTGCATTTATAGCATGTGCTAATAACAGGTCTGTATTTGTTTCTAGTATAATATTTTATTGAAAAAACTATAGCAGATGATCTGTTATGATGTGTGAGTTGTCTTTCACTTCTTTGTAAACATGATCCAGCTGTTCTTTGAAGTTTCTCCAAATATTTAGTGTCAATTCAGGGTACTAACTTGCTGCAACTTCATTAATGTGGTTTGAAGTTTGATGTAAATTTAGGACATAATGTACTGTAAAGTGTATCTTCTCTAACTCATCTGCAAATGTGCATCAAGATAGGCACACTTACCATATCAGTAGTATACATAATTGTTGTAAAGCATCTCAAGGTGATAAGATAATGTTGAAACTCACACCAATTTACTGATTAGTCTCCTGATGGGCAAATATTGTTAATGTGTTGTCTATGGCATGAAATGGAGAAATATGACAGATCTACTTACGTAGTTTTTGGGAAAGTGATGTGTCTGAAATTCATCTGGAATGATTTTAAAGCCATCTATTTCTTATCTGATTCATAACTATCTAAAGAAAAGTGTATTTGCATTGGATTTTGTTTCGACATGGAGACAAACTGCAGAACTAAAGCAGCCTTTCTACTTCTATATTCACAACACAGTAAAAAGTAAACCATCGAAGACCCCAAATAGTCACTGCAACAGTTCCTAACAAGACTTTGGCATAACCAATCCCAGACTTTGTGAATGATTAATTTCCAGACTTCGTTTTTTATCTTAAACAAAAGTCTTAACAATTTAATAAATTAATACAAACTAACATTAGCAGACAGGAGGTTAAACAGCACGGTAAGTTGATTGACTTTGCTTGAAACTAGAAAACTTTGTTTTTAGCCCCATTCATATAAAAGACAGGCAAGCAAACAAACAGAGTTAAAGGATAAATAAATGAAAATAACAAAACTGGCCCGGATACTGAAATGGTTTTTTTCATAGGTATAAATATGCTCTCCTTGGCTGTTTTTTTTCTGAAATATTGATTAGGGTCATCTCTCAGTTTGCCCAGGTAAAGGCAGCAATACTTCTAAGGGGTAAAAACAATGACTGCAGATGCTGGAAACCAGATTCTGGATTAGTGGTGCTGGAAGAGCACAGCAGTTCAGGCAGCATTTAAGGAGCAGCGAAATCTTCTAACTCAACTTTCCTGTCTTTGGGCTTCTGGAAGCTGGCATATCAGATTAGGACGGGAGAATTAAAACTTCATACTGTCTCAGCAGCATTCCAGAAACATCTTTCAGAAAACATAGTTTGAAAAAACACTTGAATTCAAGTTTCACTCTGATGAACTGACTGAATGACTGTTCCCAAGGCCTCAGTCACCATACAACACGCGCCATCTATTTGAACATAGGGTCTCCGACAGACTTGCCAGTATCAAGAGTCAGGTTAGCAGCCAACTTCTGCTATCTGTTTAAACACAATGCTCTTCCTGGGGGTCGCTGTGTCTACTCAAACCTTTTAATCAAGGCTCAGTCTGCAACTAGCATCCAGGCCTGGACTCACAAACAAACAAAGCTTGTTTGGTCTATTCTTTTATTTTTAACCTAACTGTTCCAAAGTCCATCAGTCATCTCCAGTTGATAATTCAAAATTGATAAAAGAATAAAATAAAAATAATGAAATCAGTGTGGTCAAGCAAAGATTAATCAGATGAGTCACTGAATGACAAGTTTGTGTGATGCTGAATGAATTCGGCCCATACTCACTGGAACCTAGAAGAATGAGAGGTGACCTTGTTGAACTATATGGGATTCTGAAGGGACTCACCAGGACAGATACTGAGAAGTTACTTTCCCTGACTTGAGAACCTGGATCAGGGGTGCATAGTTTCAGGATAAGGGGCTAATCATTTAGGACTGAGGTAAGGAAAAACACCTTCACTAAAAATGTTCTGAATGTTTGCAATTCTCTACCCAGCCTGTTGCAGATGCCCCATCATTTAAAATATTTAAGTCTGAGTTGGGCAGATTTTATTTCACTCTGGGATTCAAGGAATATGAGGACTGGGCAGGAAAAAGGACACAAGGCCCAAGATCAATTAATTTCATATTGGATGATGGAGCAGTTTTGAGGAAGGATCTGATCTATTTTAGTTCTTATTTCTTATATTCTTGTGTTCTTATTTATTTTGGACCAGGACAAAGTGCCCTTCAGTTTGGTGCACATACAAAATAATTTATCTGCCCTGTTCCTTTGATGAAGTAGCCTGGTAACTGTGAATGTAAGTGGCTTTTTGCACTCTATCATCCTCCTCAGCAATGACTGTGATAGATGTGATATATATACACCACGATCTAATAATTAATTCACTTTGAAGTCATGTGCAGATTTAATTGAATTTTTATATGCAGGAAATTGATAGGGTAGCTGTTGGAAGTTATATCTCTCAAGAATTGCTATATCTTATGAAGCATTTTTAAAATTCTCAGTACTTTTCCAATTTAGTTTAAGGAATAACATGTGAAAACGCCTTCTTCAGTACAATTACTTAGTAATGTCATATTTCATTGATCTAAAAGATTTTTTGCAATGTCTGATTGCAACAAGATATTTCAAACAATGTATAAATTTTCACATAAATCTGTGTACCATTAGAAGCAGAGGTAGCTTAATGATAATGTCACTGACTCAGTAATCCAAAATCTCAGCTTCATGATCCGGGGACAACGGTTTAAATCCCACCATGGCAGATGATGAAATTTGAATCCAATGAAAATCTGTAATAAAAACCTAGTCTAATAGCAAAGATGTAACCCCTTGTCAATCGTCATAGGAACCCATTAAGTTTGGTAATCATTAATGGCTATATCACAGAATGAAAGCAGTCATTCCTGACCTGGGCTCACCTGCATATGAGTCTAGAGGCACTGCAAAATGGTTGATCCTGACTGCTCTCTGGGCAATTAGGGTTGGGCAATAAATGCTGACCCAGCCAGTCACACACACATCCTGTGCACAAATGAAAAAAACAACCTGCTCCCCCCTTCAATAAGATCATGCCTAATCTGTTGGTTTTCCAAGTTCGACATTCTCATCTATCCTCAGCTTAACCTTTGATTTTCCTTACTTGTGCTGTGGGTGCTAAGCATATTCGGTGGCATCAACTGTTGAACTGACTGGGCCTATTATCCTGGATATTCTAGATAGGCATTGTCCTGGGCTGATCATCGTGGGCTCTGTTTACTTAGAGACTTATATGTTTACTTAGAGACTTAGAGTGTTATATGTATCTGGTGTCAGGTTCATTTGGGCTTTCTACGTGGCAGATTGAAGTCTTATGGTGGGTCTTAGAGCTGACAGATTGGCAGCAACAATTGCCATCTTTGGAGGCGTGAAACTGCTCGTTAGATATTTCGGAAATGAACCCAATGGAGATTTGGGTGCTCTCCTCTCCCTGTCGACTGTGACATTTCTTGGGACAGCAATTGTAAAAATGCAATGCAGGACAAAACTGCAGACGTTCAGCCTGTTCCTGGCTGGGCAGGGCATACCAGTTTGCCGTATCATTCTGGGTGTTTCTGTGCTAGGACATTCCTGTGCATGGGCATGCATCATATCTGGCAGGAGTCACAGGAATGGGATCATCCTTCCTTTACCAGCTCTTTGGTTTGTTGATATTTGGCCTGTGGCTCCAACATATACATGTCAGGTTTTGTTCCCATAGAAAGGTTCTGACAACTGATGTGAAGTTCTAATTATTGAATGGGCTTGAGTATGATACAATGTGAAGTTCATGGATTTCAATACAGCAGAGGCAATTTTACATTTCTGCCCTCGCAGTAGCAAAACGAATCAGAGGGATGTTCTATAATGCCTAACCCTGAGAGTAGCTACTCATGAGCACAGTTCCTCTCTAGTGCTCGTAACATTACAAGCAGTGAGGCTATAGCGAGGAAGAAAATGACATAATTAGGCCATAGGATGGAAAAAAGAAAAAGATTAGTGGAACAGTGACCACTAATAATGGGAAAGAAAAGGCTTGCAATTGACAGGTTGCAGAACAGAGTGAAGGAAAGCAAGATTGTCTATTGGATTCTAAATTTATTCTTGTTTCATGCTAGTTTGCTGCTTGCTGGGCTCACTTGTTATCCATCCTGAAGTTTGTGCAACCATTAATTAGCTAGGATATCGTAATGATCTCCATTTGTGACTAGACAATGGATGAAATGCAAATTCTAGCCTAGTGAAAACAACTGTGTTGTATTTTACAGATACCTGCTGAAATTGTGCATGAGGAAGAAATACCATCTTATGATGATACTCCATTTATGACCAACCATAAAGAAGATAGCCATTATGAAGTGGACGATTATGAGAATAGAAGAGAGCAATGGAATGACCCAAATGGATGGACGGGGGATGAGGATGGTCTGGTTGAAAATGTACAAGAATACAATAAAACTAAAGAGGATAGCCTGTTAAATAATGTTGATCATAATGCTATAATACTTGGAAATTCAAATGCACTACCTTCAGGAACAGATGAACTTCACAGTGAACAGGAGGATCCAAGGAAAGAAGGCTCACGTCCAATCCACGATGGCAACACTGCAGGTGTGATTTCAGAACAAAAGAGCTTACAATCTGCTCAGAAAGATCCGGTATCACATGAATCAGAAACATGTCAGGAGCTGGCAGAGAAACAAGAGCATATTGATGAAGTCTCAGAGTTAGAAAAGGTTAGCAATAAAAAACAACTTAATGAGCTATAATTCCACAAAAGTATGCAATTGTTCATTGTTGTGGTGGAATGTGCATGAAGAGAGTACAGTTGTTTTTTTTTGAAAAGAAAAATTTAAATGGTTGAGTTGGACAAATTCTGACATGCCACAAGGAGCAAAACCAAAGAATTAAAACTCAAGCAGTACAACATAGAACATAGAACATAGAAAAATACAGCACAGTACAGGCCCTTTGGCCCTCGATGTTGCGCCGATCCAAGCCCACCTAACCTACACTAGCCCACTATCCTCCATATGCCTATCCAATGCCCGTTTAAATGCCCATAAAGAGGGAGAGTCCACCACTGCTACTGGCAGGGCATTCCATGAACTCACGACTCGCTGAGTAAAGAATCTACCCCTAACATCTGTCCTATACCTACCACCCCTTAATTTAAAGTTACACTATTGTGTAACCTGCCAGGACTTTATAGGAATAGAATAATATAACTTAGTAGGCTTTTTAATTATTAATAAGTTCATGATGGGTGTAATCTGAAGGGAGAGTAGTTTAGTAATGTAATGTTAAACATTAATCCAGGATCTGGTTGTGATACATATAAAGCATTGCTCAAGCCTTGAACAAGACAAGGAATTGGAATGTCAAAGGCAATATCCCAATATTAAACAATTGAATATTTAGTACAGCTGGAAAATGATGACCATAGCCATTATGAACAGCACAGAGCCAGTTCTTACTATGACAGCTGGGACCTTTTATTCTGTAAGTATCAAAATGGCTGACTCTTTTTATAATGGCCATTTCTGGGTGAAGAAATTATTTAGCATTTGTTATTCTGATTGTGTCAGTTCCCAGAGAACAGACAGACAGTACTGCAGGCCTTTACCTGTACATCTCACAAGTCATTCTTCAAAGATCTTAATGAAGAAAGCTGCAAAGACCTCACAGGTAGGAGCATGCAGTGCAGCCTGCCTTGGGATGTATATTGCTTGTCCATCTCCACAGAGATGCCATTGGAGATGCAGCTCCTTTCATTGAGTAGCTTTTTTTAATCAGTGATTTGAAGAAAAGGTCTGAGCCTGCTGGAGTTCTTTGAAGAGGTGAGATGACCTTTTGGAATCTTGGAATCGTAGGATCCTTAGAGTGTGGAAGGAGGCCATTTGGCCTATCTAGTCCACACCAAACCTCTGAAGAGCATCCAACCCATACCCACCCATGTGCCCTACCCCTATAACCCTGCATTTCCCATGGCTAACACACCTAACCTATATGTCCCTGAACACTATGGACAATTTAGCATGGCTAATCCATCTAACCTGCACATCTTTGGACATCTTTGAATGGTTAGATATGTATGTCTTTAAAATTGGATGAGGCCTGTAGAATTGTCAAGCTATCAATGTCATTTTAATCCCCTGCTCTTAAAACTTTGAAACAAAAGTGCTTCTGGTTGGAAGAAATTATTGTTTGCACCATTTTCGAGAAGTGAACTTATTTAAACATATATGATCCAGAGGAGACTTGATAGTGCGGATACAGGATGATGTTTCCTGTTGTATGGGAAACTAAAACTAACAGATAGGATTTAAGAATAAGATGTCTCTCTCTTTTAGAACAAGGTGAGTAGAATTGTTTTTCTCTGAGGGTTTTTAGTACTACAAATTATCTTCTCCAGAAAACATTGGAAACTGGCTTAGTGTATAAAATCAATTCTGAGGTAAATAGATCTTTTATTGACAAAGGATTCAAGGGTTGTATGAATCAGACAAGAAAATGGAGCTGAAACCACAGCTAGATCAGCCACGCTATTAATGAATGATAGAACAGCCCCAAAAGGCTGACTGACCTCCACCTGTTCCTATGTTTGTGAAATAATCCTGGGGGTTGTCATTGTTGCATTAATGCTGTCTGACGTATTCTGTAGATTGTCATAATCATAGTTAGGGTCTGCGGAAACTTGGTAGTTCATAGTTTGATCAACAACTATAAGTGTTTATAAAGAGATTAGCTATTCTTGATGTGTGGCTATGAATATAAATGCTTATTATTAAGAGGGATTAGATACTTGAAGGTAGTTTAATATATCAAACAGAATTTGATCGGTGAGAATGTGCTTTTTAATAGTAACGTTTATAATAGGCAATTTTATTTAACCTTAGCCTGGCTTTTGAAATCTGCCCTTCCTGGATACTGACATGGAGAGTGTAAGTCAGTGCAGTGGGAGCATTTTCATAGGTTGTCATGAGTTGGCATAGGGATAGTGGGCCATAGGTAAGAGTGGGAGGGCATTGATTGGCATGGGGCATATGAAAGACCATGGGGGTTGTAAAGGACCATAACGTTGGCATGGAGTTGAATGATCGGGAAGGTGGATACAGGCATGAGTTGACATGGCGGGGGCATGAATGGGAATTTGAGGGGTAAGTACTAGAATGTCTTGCAGGTTTTATTGTGTGTTTTAAACAGCCCCACTCCACACTCAGCAGCCACTGTGGTCTTCCCTGAATTACTTCAGAGGGTAATGGGTGAAACTCCAGTTAGTCCAAAGGAGCAAAAAACAAAACTCACAGGTTAGCCGGCCGGAGGTCTGAATTTTCCAGACTCTGCACACCTGATTCAGAGATGGAAAAATCGTCCTTACTTCTGTGTGCAGTTGCTGGAAAACAGCATGACAAGAACAAATATTTCACTCTCCATGTTATAACATTTCATTTCAACTCTCTCCGATTTTTCTGCTCTTGTTACCATCATATCAAACCCTATGAATATCTCACATGTACAGTATGAATCATTAATTGGATTAATAAAAGGCTATTGTTTGGAAAACGTCTTGAATTTAGTTATCAAGTAAAGGTAAATCTTTGGCAAGGCTCTGTCGACTTTGACTCTCCACACCTCAAAATTACACTTACAAATAAGCATTGCAAATTTTTCCTGGCTTTAAAATTGAAATGTTTGATGTTGACCTCTGGCAGTCTGCTTCAGATTAACTGATCAAAATAAATTTTGGTTATTCTGAATGCAGCCAACCCAAACTTTCATGCTGTTTGAGGCACAGGATGTGATGCATACTCCAACCCTTGCTAATTTGGATATTGAGAACTCTAATTTATACTTGCACCATCATAACAGTTTGCGTTTATCCAAGATCTTTCATAAAAAGCCCCAAGGCCTTCACAAGAGCATTATCAAATTAAGTTTGATGTACGAACATACAAGAGCAGAGATAGAGTATTCAACCCCCTGAGTTTGCCATGCTAATTCATGAGATTGTTTGTGTTTCGAATTCAATTTATGCAGTTTTATGCCAAACATTGATGGATAACTCTCCTGTGAAGTGTCTTGGGACATTTTACTAAGAAGGAGTTTTAAAGAGGGAATTCCAGAATGAAGGGCCTCTGATGATACAGTGACTAAATGTGGGAATCTACAAGCGGTTACAGTTGGAGAAAGCAGATAACATGAAGGGTTTGAGGGCTGAAAAATGTAAGAGATTGGTAGGAACTTAGCCACAATTATATTTGAAAACAAAAATATTAATTTAAAATTGGTTGAGCATCATTGAATTTTTGAGAAAGGTACTAAAATCTAACATAAGATTTTGTGATAGATCTTCTTCTGTATGTTAATCATCAAATTCCTACAGTACAGAAAGAGGCCACTTTATCAACCGAGTTTGCACTGACCTGCCATACAGCATCCCACCCAGAATCACTACCAGCCTCCCCATCCACCGAACCTGCACACTGGGGGCAATTTAGCACAGGCAATCTGTTAACCTGCACATCTTTAGACTGTGGGAGGAAACCAGAGGAAACCCATGCAGTCATGGGGAAAATGTGCAAAAACTATATAGATAGTCATCCAAGGCTAGAATTGAACCTGGGTCCCTGGCACACTGAGCCATCGTGCTATCCACAATATGGTTGGACTTTTCTCACTAACAACACTGAGGGTCTACTTATAGCAAATAGACTGTTACAAGTCAAGAAGATAGCTCACTACCACCTTTTTTTATTAATAAGTACTGTCCCAGCCAGCAATGCCCATATCCCATGATTGAATAAAAAAAGTCTCTGCCACCTTCTGCTGGACCTACTTGCCTGGATCAAATGTTATTACATTAACTTTTTTTCCTGGTGGTATTCCTTGTGGTGAATCTGCAGCTGTGAGCTGTGAAGAAGCCATGGTCATGCAGTGAAGAATTTGTTGCAGCTCCATACTGTGAGTGGAGGGAATTTTATAGGGAGCCAAAGCCCCTGACATCTGTACTCAAATTTTGTGTAATATTTCTTAGGAAATCACATTAAGGTTCAGAGCGTTAGTAGTTGGGAAGGGAGTTGGGCATCTCTACAGCCTGAGATATGGATATTTGCTTTTTTTCTTAATTTTGTCAGGACCCTTTACATGACTGCTCTAGAAAGTACCATCACAGGCACTTAGTGAAACAGTAGCAAGAAGGTTGACTGAATAACTGGCCTCTTTATAGTTTCCATGCCATCACTTAAATGTGACAAAACTGCCAAGAGTTGAATGGTTAAAATCCCATTGCAAGAAATAATTGAATAGTCACTTCCGGGGGTGGGGAGCATCAAATTTTGAAAATTAATTCATGGGATGGGATGTAGACATTATCAGCTGGACCAGCATTTGTTGCTGTTCCCTAGCTACCCTGAAGAAGCTACCCGTTCAAATCTTGGCAGTTTTGTCACCTTTAAGTGATGTTATGGACTGTATGGAAACCAGTTATTTGTTCAATCCTCTTGCCACTATATCACCAATTACCTAGTAACTGCCTGGTAAGGTGTCTTTCAAGTATCTGCAGTCTATTTGATGTATGTAGGCCCTCAGTGCTGTTGAGGAAGATGTTCCAAGATTTTGATCCAGTGGCACTGAAGAAATGGTGATATATTTCCATGCCAGGATGGAGAGTGGCTTGGAGAGGGATTTGCAAGTGGATGTGTTTCCATGTGTTTGCTACCCTTGACCCTCTTGATGGTAGTGGTTGTGGGTTTGGAAAGTGCTGTCTAAGGAGTGTTGAAGAATTTCTGCAGTTCATTTTGTAGATGATGCACACTGCTCTCATGCTGTAAGCCTGCATGATCTATTTTCCTTACTCCATGATGAACAAGTCTCTAGCAGCTGATTTTAGACAGAACTTCATGGGATGTATCCTTTCAGATCTGAATGGAATATGCTGGAACAGGTACCTCACAGGTATATCAATACTGAATGCTACAATGTGTTTGGTGCTTTTCTAAAATAAAAACAACTGGCAGTAAGATTTCACTGACTGACATTTAAGAGTCAAGCTATTGAGACCTTTCTTGAAAGAACTGAATTGAAGATAGAGATGGGGATGATTAAGGGGAAGTTTGCAAAGGTATTGTGTCAATTCTTGTTGACATATGATTTGCAAAAGTCTTCCTTAACTTCTACATTTGTGTTTGCAAAATGTTTTTTCTAAATACAGTTTATATTTCCAAGTCAGAATATTTTTTGCCACAGGGATGCACAAAATATTTTCAGCTTGTTCTCTGTATGACACCATAGCGTTTCATTCCTTAAAATTTAGCACCATTTCCTGTCATACTAACATTCGTGAAAAATATTCAATTAAATTTGAGTTAGCAGATGACACAAAATTTACAAATGTAGTGAACATTGAGGAGGACAGTAGCAGGTTTCAGAAGGACAGATACTAATCAAATGACTGAACACATGGCAAGTTAAATTTAATGCAAGCAAGTGTGAAGTGATATATTTAGGTAGCAATGCTAACAGAAGGCAATAGAAACAAAATTATACAATTCTGAGTGGAGTGTAGGAACAGAGAGACTTGGGATTATACATAAGTAAATATTTGAAGGTGACAGGTTGGTTGAGATAGCTGTTAAACAAAGCATATGGGGTCCTTGGCTTTATAAGCGGAGGCATAAAAGGCAGATCAAAATATGTTCGGAGAAACCTTTGTAAAACATTGATTAGACCTCAGCCAGAGAATGGTGTTCACCAAAATTCAGGAAGTATGTTCAATGGCTTGCAGATGGTGTACAGGATATTTACTAGAAAGGTGCCTTGGGGGGGGTGGGGGGGGAAGAGGATTTAAGTTATATTGTGAAACTAGAGATTCTGGGATTATTTTACTCAATGCAGAGAAGATAAAGTGGAGATTTCATAATGATGCAGGGTTTCTCTGGTCATCAAAAGCTGCAGATTTAAGATCATTTGAAAGAAAAACAAGAGGTGAAAAGACAAGAATAATTTTTTTACATTGCAAACTATTGTGATGTGAAATGTACTATAAAATCAGAAGTCATATGACACCAGATTATAGTCCAACAGGTTTATTTAAACTCGCAGGCTTTTGGAGTGCTGCTCCTTCACCAGGTGAACCTGGTGTCATGTGACTTCTGACTTTGTCCACTCCAGTCCAATGCCGGCATCTCCACATCATGGACTATAAAAATGCTGGAACACAATTCAGTAGTAATTTGTAAAAGGAAATTGAATAAATATTTGGAAAGGAAAAAAAAGTGCAAATTTGGGTGAAGGATAGGGGAGTGGGATGAATTGCATAGCTCTTTTAAAATAACAGTATCAACCTATGGGCTGAATGGTTTTCTGTCATGCTGAATGAGTCCTTGCCAGAATATTCTGGCCACTCAAGTAATGGTTTGAAAGAATTGATAAACATATTGATAAAAAATCTGTTACACATAGTTTTAATTGTTATGTATTCATGGCAAGTGGATGCCATTATTAAGGCCAGTATTTATTTCCAATTCTTACTTGTCCTTGAGATCATAAGACCATATGATGTAGGAGCACAAGTAGGTTATTTGGTTCAATGAATCTGTTCTGCCATCCTCAATTCCTGGTCTGATCATCCTCAATTTCACTTTCCTGCCTTTCCCCCATAATCTGAATCCCTTAAGCATTAAAAATCTGTCAATAGAATTCCTAGTGTGGAAGCAGGCCATTCGGCCCATCAAGTCTACACCGACCCTCCAAAGACCCAACTTCCTATCCTATAATCCTGCATTTCACACGGCTAACCCTGACCTAGCCTGCACATCCCTGGACACTACTGGCAAATTAGCATGGCCCACCTAATGTGCACATCTTTGAGCTGTGGGAGGAAACTAGAGTGCCCAGAGGAAACCCAAGAAGATACAGAGAGAATGTGCAAACTCCATGCAGTTATCCAAAGGTGGAATCAAACTCAGTTCCCTGGCTCTGTGAAGCAACAATGCTAATCTCTGAGCCACCATGTTGTCTTACTCAGCTTTGAATATATTTAACAACCCTGCCTGAACAACCATCTGCAATAAGGATTTTCATAGATTCACAACATTCAGAGAAGAAATTCCTTCTTATCTCTGTCCTGGCTTATTCCGAGATTATGCTTTCTGGACTCTCACACAAGTGGAACAACCTCTCTTCATTTACCCTGTCAAACTCTCAAAGAATCTCACATGTTTCAATTAGGTTGCCCTTCATTCTTCTAAGCTCCAATGAGCACAGACCCAACCTACTCAACCTGTCCTCATAAAGTCTCCCCATACCCAGGCTTAACCTAATGCCACCATGTTTTTCCTTGGATAAGTCCATCATAACTGTTGACAATATTTCAGGTGTGGTATAACCAGAATGAGATTTTGCTGCAGACATTTCAGATAAGCTCTCTGATAGTCCAACTTACTCAACAGTATATCTGATGGGTGCACTGGCATATATGTTTGCTGCACTAGGAAATCTGCAGGCCTCTAAATGCAATATTAACTTGCCATTCAAGATGAAGACCTTGATGGTGATTGAGAATCTGTCAATTGTTAGGTTGGGAGAGGATGCAAGAGAAGTAGTTGGTGGTTAATCTATGATATCAAAGATTTTGCCTTTACAACAAAAGATAATGTGAGGAATCCGCTGTTGACATATCATTGGCTCGAACTAACATTTTTATTTCCTAGTAATGTTAAATGCTGATAATATATGTGAACAGACTGCTTTTTTTCAATGCATTTGTGTCCAACAGCCATATTTTACTTTTAAAGTTAACGTAGTCATTATGCTTAAGCATTGTGTTTGTTTTATCCCTTTATGTGCCCAAATAATACCGTTTGACATTTGGAAAATTTTAAAGATTCATTTTAGTCATTTGCACTTTTGAAAGTTGTGATTTGTGTTGCACTGCAGATCCAATATCACTACACCGTACTTCACCCACGTGGCCAATTTATGCATGTGATTGCTTACTTTGAGAGCTGCTAAGCAAGTGAACCATGTATGGTCCTGATACAGTTCTGTGGTTTATTGCTCCTTTTCCTTGAAGCCAAAAACATTATCGCAGTGCTGTCCTACACTGATGCACAAAACTGACCAAACAGAAAAATCTTCAGAAGGTTTCTGCTCTCTCAATATTGCTTTCTGAATGCCAATTAAAAATGCTGCTGAGACTGAATTGATTGACTTCATAATGTCCCAGATGTCATTCCTTTGTGAAGTTTTGGTTGGCTGAACATTCATGTCCAGTAGGTGAGCAGGTACTAGCAGCTCTAGCTTGTGTGCTATGGTTTAAGGTAATTGGAAGAACTGGCTGAACAATCATGGTTTACATTCCAGGCACCAAGGGGACAGGAGAAATTCAGAAAACTGTTTGGATTTCATTTCAGGAAGTCAGCAAAATCCAAGGGTAGGTCTTTCAGGTGCACAGACTTGGTAAGATTTAGTAATTTATAGATAAAGAAAGAACAACAAGATGGCAGTTCATTTTAGATTTCAAAAAAATACAAACCTGTAAAATGAACTCCTTATTGTGTAAAACCTCCAATTGATTTGAATCATTTTATTGACTCCAATGATGCACTCTCAACTTTAAAATGTACTCTCAATTTCCTATGAAATTAGATCTGAATGGGAAAGGTTATGATTGAGTATTCATTTACAAAGGCTGATTCCATATATGGACTGGATCAAAGAGCTTGAAATTAAACATTATTATTTACTCTAAGTATGTGTCAGCTATTTACTGCGGCATTTCTTCTATACTCTTCCTCATCTTTTATATGGCAATGAATGAGCAAATAATACATTTAGATAATTCATTTCTCTAGATTGAGCAAAATGATTATTTTGTTATATAAGTGTTTGCCCATGCTTCTTCGAAAACAGCGTCAGATTTTAGTCACCATTAGTCACATAGAGTTTGTGGACATTAGTGCTGTGTGCCTTAGCTGGATTATGATTTGGAGATGCCGGTGTTGGACTGGGGTGTGCAAAGTTAAAAATCACACAACACCAGGTTATAGTCCAACAGGTTTAATTGGAAACACAATAGCTTTCGGAGCGATGCTCCTTCATCAGGTGGTAGTGGAGGGCTCAATCCTAACACAGAATTTATAGCAAAAATTTATAGTGTGATGTAACTGAAATTATACATTGAAAAATTGATTGTCTGTTAAGCCTTTCATCTATTAGAATACAGTGATAGTTTCACTTCTTTCATGTGTAAATCACAAAATCTTTTTTTTAAAAAGTTGCATTCTCGGGTTAGCTGTTAACAATGGTATTAACAATATTATCACCATTGTTAACAGCTAACCCAAGAATGCAACTTTTAAAAAAAAAGGTTTTGTGATTTACACATGAAAGGAGTGAAACTCTCACTGTATTCTAACTGATGAAAGGCTTAACAGACAATCAATTTTTCCATGTATAATTTCAGTTACTTCACACTGTAAATTTTTGCTATAAATTCTGTGTTAGGATTGAGCCCTCCACTATCACCTGATGAAGGAGCGTCGCTGCGAAAGCTAGTGTGCTTCCAATTAAACCTGTTGGACTATAACCTGGTGTTGTGTGATTTTTAGCTGGATTATGAACTTCTGTGATTTAGGTTCTCAAGGAAAGAGGTGAATTAATTAGTTTCAAGATACATAAATTAATTCAGGTCATTCATCTTACTGCATGTTTATTGAAATGACTTTGTGCGCTTATGTCTTTTCTTAGATGGTTACAAAGATAACAAGTGAAGACAGTATCCCCTGTTCCACACCCTAGGTGAAGCATGTGGTAAGTCTCGATGATCTGCTGTAGCATGAAATTAAAAGCTTAAAAGTAACCCCACATTGACTAATTCTTTAAGTTTAGAACATATTTGACATAGTGGTGCTGATTACTGGCAGGATAGTGCAGAGAAATAGGAAATGAATTGCTGCTTGGTGGCATTGATCATTTTATATGTGATGACGAGGCAAATAAGATTTGCCTAACAACTTATATATTTCCCATGTCCTTGGTGCTGACCCACTGTTGACCTCTCATCACAGACCCCAGACCTTGAAAGCCACCCCCCCCCCACCACCGACCCATTAGTTGCATGTGGCCTGGGTTCCTCTGCAATCCTGAGTACCCAGTAGGTGTCTCTTTCTGAAGCAGCCCCATCTCCTCTCTAGCACTGCTGAGCACAAAGAGCTGCTGCCCACTGACTTGTTGGCAACTCTCAGCAGGCAAGACCTTTGACCCAAGCTCTTGATTCCAGGGGAAGCTGTGCTGGTGATCATGCCACTCACTGATTGGCTTGTGGTTTGATGGGCCTTCCTGAGAAGAAGTAGTGAGTTGGCATCTCAATAAATTACGAAAGAAAACTAACATTTTATAAGGCCTTTAGTCATATACTATCCTCAACGAATCATAATATCCTGATATTGTGATCAGGACCCTTGGAACTGAGGTAGTTTCCGTTAAATATCACTGACAGGACTTAAGTGACTAGCTGATGACAGGAACTGAGGTGAAAGGCATGCAGCATCGTCCTACGTTTTGGATGCTTTTTGAACAACCAGAAATTCTTGTGGTGAGATGGGAAAAGTGGGATCCGGCTTGCTGTTGACTCTTTAAGGTCTAGTCTTGGAGGAAATTATGCTGGATCTGAAACAAATCAAGTGATAAGATGCAGTGGGGAGCCAGTCATGGCCTTCAATAAGAGGGATTTATGAAGTGTGCATGAATGATGCTCATCCATTGTAACACAGTTGTCTTCTAGTGAGCGAAGTTAGTGGAACAAGTGGACTGTGATCACTTGATCAGTTGAGGGAGTCCTAGCTCTCTGGGGGACAGTGAGGTGTAAGTTGTGTTGGCGATGGCTCCACTAAGTGTTGTGAATGTCACTGCAAACAAACATAGGATTCAGGTGCACTGAGGCAAGACCATGCCCTCCACATGGAATATGCCATTGAAGAGGATGATCCCTGGACTTGTCAGCTGAAGACAGTGAACAGATGGTGATTGAGACTCATTCCCACATTGAGAAAGACCTCAGACCTCGCAGTACTGGGCACCATACCTTAATTAAAATCATTGCGGTTTTAGACCATAAGATATAGGAGTGGAAGCAAGACCATTCGGCCCATCGAGTCCACTCCACTTTGAACTTCTTTGACTCAAGCTCATTTGAGGAACAGAATATCATTGTTTCTTGCAGGTCATTAATATGCTGTGTGGGAAGGCTGGGTCATTCAAACAATCTCAGCTGGATGGGGCCTCACACCCCAGGACCATGGGATTCTTTTCCATTGCAGGTATCCCCCAGGTGCAGGGCATGACTTATTGCAGCCTTGTGACCATTGAGATGTGGAATAAATGACCAGTGAAATTCATCAACTGGAGGAGCCTCCACTGCCTTAAAATCAAGCTGGTATGCAGTGAGAATAAGGCCATAATACACGAGTATACTCACTCTTCACATAACACTACTGCAGGACCCAACTTGCTATTCCATGCTTCTTTGTTCAAGAGTGGAAAAGGCAAACATTGCCAGAGTCAGATTTGTTCTCACCTCATATTCCACAATTTAATAGAAATTTAGACGAGTATTTTTTTGACATGCAGCAGATTGCAATATACTGCAACTCGGAATGACTATTTAGCAACCTTAAAATAAAATCATGTGTCCCATTCATGTGCGAAAAATAAAAATGGTGTGTGCTTCACCTCCCTATTGGAAGGTTCAGAAATTCTGACTGTAAGTGTACCTGGAAAGTGAATTTCATAGCAACACTGTTTGACTTTGAAGTAAAGGGCTCAAAATCAGAGGCTACCTGTTTCTCGGATGTCAGATGATCTCCCAAGGTTTCAGTATGATGGGCAGAAAGGGCATGCTCTGTCCAGCTGGTTAGGATTAGGGTTAGGTTTAGGGTTAGGGTTAGAGTTCCAGCTGAAAGTGACTGTATGTCCCACCATATTGAGAAAGGGTGGAAAGTCCTGAAGGTATGTTCATGCCTGAAACAAATGTCAGCACACAGATAAACAGCAGGTGGACCGGATCATCCTTTCTGAGGCCGTTGCTGCAAGTTTCATTTGTTTTTTAATTATCTGGTACAAAGCAATGTTCAAAAAACACGGACCCACACTATCTCCCACTGGGCTGTTACCCTCAAGTGAGGGACTATGAAGGTTTGGTCATATGACATTCTGGGCATGTGATATTTGACCATGTGATACTGGACCATATGATATCAGTTTTGAGGAAGAGTCACTGGACACGAAATGTTAACTTTGATTTCTCTTCACAGATGCTACCAGACCAGCTGAGCTTTTCCAGCCACTTCTGTTTTTGTTTCTGATATTTGCAGATGCTTTTGTGTTTTCCTTATGAATGGGTGATCCCTGCACCTCAGCACTATTCCTCATTGGTGTTGTGCTTTTGTCTGACAATTTGTAAATACTTGGAAGTCACCCCTCAACAGACAAGAGGAGAAAGCAGGGGAGCCAAAAGAGTGCATGTTAGTTGATCATTTTGAGTTGCAGTGTGACACAATGATGCCGAGATGGGGTTACCAACTTGCGAGCCCCCCAATTTCTAACTGTCTGGACTCTTCTAACTTCAGGTCAGAGTGAGGTGGGATGAAAGCAGAAAGAGAGGGGTGGAAAACACATGCAGTCATTGTTTTCTGCCAATCCTTGAGCTCCCCATCTGCACCAATTAATGTCATGGGTGGAAACTTGTTGTGGAAACATGTTGGGCATCTGGTGAGTGATTATTGCTGGCTTTACCTCAGGAAAGCCCAGAGGACACCCTGCCTGCAACAGTAGTAGACTCATCAAGTTTAAGGGCATTTAAATGGTCATTGGATAAACATATGGATGAAAGTGGAATAGTGTAGGATAGATAGGCTTCAGCTTGGCTCCACAGGTCAGCGCAACATCGAGAGCCGATGGGCTTGCAATATTCTATGCTCTATGTTCTAGAACCATATTTCAACCAGTTAGTTCCAAGGCCTTCCCCTGGAATGACGAATTGGGTCATGGAGGGGGGAGCAGGTGGGGGTGGCACCAGTGCCACCTGGTGAGAGCTGCCAGTAAATTGGAGGTGCTGCTGATGCCAGGAAGGGAGAGGTTGCAGCAGGAAGGACAACTGTGAAATCCCAGGGTTATAGAGGATCCAGGCCAAGTTGGGTAATGTGGTTAGGGGTGTGCATGGAGAGATGGGGCCATGATGAAACGACAGGGGGAGGTTATTAGTGAGTCCCATCCTTCCTGTTTTCCTGTCTCTCAGTTAGATGCTGGTTGTCGTGACATCATCAAGATGACAACTATCCCACACAGTTTCACCTGTTGTACATGATGTTGTACAAGTAACAGTACTTTAGAACCTCCAAATAAATTCAGTGACACACATATAACCCAAGTGACACTGCAAGCTTTTAGCTGAATAATTTGCACAAGTGAAAATAGTTACATCCTAGGTATCCTGGATCGCTCCATTAGAGGTGTCTGTTCTTGTTGCCCAGTACATTACCAATGAACAAGCATGGATACACAGATACATGGAGTCACAGTATCATACAGCACAGAAACAAATCTTTCGGTCCAACCAGTCCCATGCTAAACATAATGCCAAACTAAACTCATCCCACTTGGCTGCTCCTTGCCCATATCCCGATAAACCTTTCCTATCATGTACTTATCCAAATATCTTACGTGGTGGATAATATTTATGTTCAGTGATTGCATTGTTCAATCAATGCAATATAATCTTCCTTTTCAATGCAGAAAAACGAGGACATTAAAACTCAAAAAGCAATTCACAAGGCGATGGGAATTGTAACTTATTTCTCTGTTCCCCGCAGGCATTCTTGTTAGCAAACTGAGGGTGATTTTCAATTTGGGTGATGGTATAAAATAGGCAATATTGAACCAGCTACTCATTGCATACTAGTTCTGAATATCTTTTCCAATGACAGGCGGTTATCCAAAAAAAACATTAGAACTCTTTTCCATAACACACTTTGCTTTGTTTACTTGTAGGGTTAAACATTCTGTAACAAAGTCTTTGACTGAAAAACAAAATGACATCTTGAAGAGACATTTTCAGCACTGGTGGACAGCCATCCTGTAAAGCCATCAATATGCATTTATATGAAGCTGCAGCTTTCACATCCTCATTAATATGATTATTTTAAATGCATTAATGTTTTGAAAAAAAAATCAAGCAGTTTGTGCACTCCAGATGCATCTTGACTAATATATTTGTTCATAACATTTCATTATTGTATAACAGATGATATAATTTTCACTCTGTATCATTCTGATTAGTTCTTTTTTGTAGTTTTCTGATTAATTAAATCTGTTTTTGCCTAATCAGCATGCTAACTGTTAAATAGAATTGCATTTGCAAAAAAAAATTAGTCTCAGGAGATGAATTAAATTGATTACATTGGAATGAATAAAATAATAAGTTGCAAATCTCTAATCAGTGTAACCTTCTTCTTTGTCACAGTCTAATGAATTTTATAAATAACAGGAAGGATTTTGTTACATATTCTACTGTCTTAAGGATTGCAAAAATACTGGTGAAACAAATCATCTTATCATGAATTTCTTTTTGCTAAGCAAAGTTTATTAGAGCCTTTAGACTGTTTAACTTTTGAACAACCTTTTTAGACATGAATTTAAAGATTAATTTAAGTCCCAAAGATCTTTCTTAGTGGCTTTACTGTTGAATTAAAATGCAAAACCGTGTGCTTCAAAACAATGCAATAAATGAGATTTTGGAAATAGCTTGAGAATCTTTGTTACAGTTGCATGGTGATTGTTATTCCTGATCAACTCGTATGGCGTTGAGCCATCTAATTTTCCAATGGGAAGCTGAAAAATTGATCTAGACTGAGGCAGGACAACATTGATTTACCACATTTGTTGCCTACAGTGACATGGCCTCTAAGCTTTGTAGCCTTCCTTCATCCTTCAAATGTAATTAGAAAAAAATTGTCATTTTGTATTTTTGGGATAGTACAAGGTGCTACAGCTCAGGTTTTCTTCAAACTCTTGAATTTGTAGAAAAAACCCTGGGGGCCAGAAATTATTGTCGCCTGCACCAAGAATGTTGGGATGTACCTACCTGGTGCTCACAGTTGTGACCTTGCCAATGTATCTCGAATCAGCAGTTGATTCCTGCATTTACATGACTTTGACGTAAATCAGTGGGGAGGACCTTGTGTGTGGGAATCCTGTCAGGACATTGTCTCATTTAGGTGGTGTAGAGTGCCGTGAATGTGCCCCAATGAAATAAGTTTTTCTTGCCCATCAGCTTTCTTCAGAAAGAAGCTAAGATAATCAATACTTTCTTAAAATGGGTCTGTGGCGTCCAAGTCATGCCACCGAACCATCGACTGTATGGCTGGTAGCCAAATTTGATCCCAATGGACCAATTAATTTTGTACTTAGCAGTTCACAGCCACAGGAAATTCCAAGCCCATTGTGGCTGAACTTATTTGAACAGGAATAAACTATAAACCTGGTGAAAGTTTTCCAAAACATTCTTTCTGTCACCATATGCCCGAAATTTTCCATTATTGGATTAGTACCGTGTGACTGATTTCATAGCAATGCATTCTCACAGCAGCGTTCCTGCCATATCTGAGTCGACAGTGTGGTGCTGGAAAAGCATAGCAGGTCATCATTCCTGATGAAGTGCTTATGCCTGAAATGCCAATTTTCCTCCTCCTTGGCTGTTGCCTGACCTGCTGTGCTTTTCCAGCACCACACTGTCGACTCTGATTTCCAGCATCTGCAGTCTTCACTTTCTCCTGCCATTTCTAATTTTGATTGACATCTCCAAGTAGATATAGACTCTTTGAAGTGGAACTATGAATTCTAATGCTTGTTATCAAAATGGATTATGTACTTGACTGGATGTTTGTTACTATAAACATTATGTGTTTAAAGGAATGTAAATATACTGAATGGCTTTTTGTGCATGAGTCTTTTAATACAGTTAATTCTTCAATAGGTGAATTTTAGGCATAGATTAGAGTGAAAAGTGGGGACATGGGTTAGCATGAATTGTCAGAAAATTGACATGGAGCAATAAAAGGACAGGGACACAGGTTGACCTGGAGGATGTGAAGAGTTATGGGGTGGATACAGGGTATGAGGTGGTATTGGTTAGCATGGATGGAACATGGGAGCATGTAGCCAAACAAGGGGCAGGGGAGGAGGTTATTCTATGTTTTATTAATAGAATAGAATAATAAAATCCCTACAGTGTGGAAATAGGCCCTTCAGGCCAATAAGTCCACACCGATCCTCCGAAGAGTAACCCACCCAGACTCATTCCTCTATATTTACCCCTGACCTACACATCCCTGGATACTATGGACAATTTAGCATGGCTAATTCACCTAAGCTGCACATCTTTGGATTGTGGGAGGAAACTGGAGCACCCCGAGGAAACCAACGCAGGCACAGGGAGAATGTGCAAACTCCACACAAACAGTCGCCTGAGGGTAGAATCAAACATGGGTCCCTGAAGCTGTGAGGTATCAGTGCTAACCACTGAGCCATAGTGCCAGAGACCCAAGATAGGCCTGCTGTCAGCCTGCTTACTCACTTGACATTCACCTCAACAGTTCTGGAATCACTTAGCCTAAATTCTAACAGAGAATTCCACTATACTGGGCTGAAAATATGATGTCTCAGCAGCCATTTTTAAAAGTGTGTTTGCAGAGCACAGAATTCTCTTGCAACCAACTCACAGGCAAAATTCCAGGGTGGAGGATCTCGCATTCCATATTCTGTTACAAGTCATATGACAGTGCATTCCCATTGGTAAGGACGATAGCGTGTTAAATGCCAGTGAAAAAGAAGGGAAATTCTCAGATTGATGTTGGCACGGGATGCAGTTTAGGGGCCAGAGGATAGTGGATAGAAGTATGACTAGAGGCAATAATCTTGAGACCGTTTCCATCTTACATTCTAACCTCCCTCCAGCTGGGAAAGTTTCCTTGGCTCTTGCTTGGTCTATATATTTTAGTAGCTGTATTCAATTTTAATCATTTTGCATATTTTTGATGTATTCTGATTTATTCACATTGTTCAGCCTGTTTCTGACGTGGCCTACTGAACTGTATGGAGGTTATGTTAGAAAGTTTTGTTTTGGTGAAATCAATTAATGAGCACTTCATTCTCACAGCAGATTTTAAACATGTTTACACACAATTATATTTAATGGATTGATCACAATCATGGAAAGTTGCATAGGTATAGGTTTGCCTTTTCTGTTTGGATTCCTCTTAAACTGTAAATTACAGGAAATGAGACCTCTGTCAGATGAGTCTTATTTTCCCATCATTAATCTATGGTAATCTCCAGCATGGAACCAGTATTTGTTCACACACTTATAGTCTAATAATCCTACTTTAATATCAGCCAAGAGATCATTAATCATGTTCAGCACATAAATCACACATGTTGGGATGGTTACTTCAAATAGTTTACAAATGCTTTATTCTTAATTGGGTGCTTGGAGTAATTGAAATTAACACAAGAAATGTAATATTGGACAGATTATTTTAGGATTAAGTAATAGTGTAAAATTAACTGTTATTACATTAACTAAAGAAAATATTTAATTTGACTAACTGGGAACATCTGATTTAAAATTTAACAGAGAGTTAGACAAAAAAGTACTGAAGATGGTTAAAATATTGACCATTTATTAAGACCTCTATATAACTGATCACTGAGCCAGTTAAATGAAAATATTTTTATCTATATCTGTGTGTGTGTGTATGTGTGTGTAAAACAAGCTTAATGTTAAGTTGTACATAAAATTGTTGTACACTTGATCTTAATTTCTTTCCCTCTTCCATCATTTTGATCATTGAGCATGCAAGCATCCATCATCATCAATGAAAAGAGACAATAGCTGGTAATCTGACAGTTATGAAACATTTAAAATATGTAAAGTTTCACCTTCCATGACAAATACAGAAAGCCCTATAGAGGAGCTTTCTGCAATCGCTACTCATTGCAGATCTATTTTGGAAAGCTACAGGACCTCAATGTGCAAATTACATTACAGCTATATTCCAGTGCTGCAGAAAGAAACAATTTCGATTGCATCTATGTGCCATTTTTTTTCTGTCTCCGTTCTTAGCCAGTCCTGTTTTGAACTTCAGGTTACTAATTTTGGTGCATATGTTCCAATTGGCAACTCAAAATAAGGGATGAGCATGTAATCATGAAAACAGAGGTAATAAATCACTGGGAAAATAATAGTTTGTCTCTGGCCATCTCTGCCTGTATCTCAGGAGCAATTGCTTTAAAGGTGCCTAGATATAGACTGTCTCGCAGGTTGAGATAGCAACTCCCCTTGTTCAACTTGATGCATTCTAAATCTATGTCACAATTATTAGGTCAGAGGAAACAGAACAAATAAATTGTGCTGATGAAATGAATGGACTGTGTTTGCTGGAACCATTTCAGATGTTTTTGACATGGATTTTTGAGTTATTATTTGCTGAAATGTTGATCTAGTGATTAAAGCAAACAGAAAAGGAACCTTAAACAGTCATAAAAAAATGCAGCCTGATAACATAACATATGGTTTTTTTTCTAACAGCAATTCCTGGCAGTCATCATTTTATAAGCAATATCTTATTTTCTAATAAGTCCATTATGTTCAGTGAAACCATTCTTGCAAGAAAATGGTGACTATATGTTAGTTTGAGTACTTGCTGATTTTTTTTATTGTTTTTATTTTATTCTTTTTATCAATTTTAGTTGGAGTTGTGAACTTGGAACTGAGAGCTAAAGATAACTTTTGGACTGATTGTAACAGCTTGTATTAAAAAGAAAACAGACTAAAACAAAGACTTTTGTTTATTCATGAGGCCAAGCCTGGAAGTTAATCATAGGTTGGTATTTAATCAAAAAGGTTCTGTAGATGTTTTATTATCGGGAAAGAGCATTATGTTTAAACAGAGAGCAGAAGTTGGCTATTAAGGAGAACAATTCCTGGGAATTGGTTCCAGCAAGTCTGGAAAAAAATCTTACACTTCAGCAGATGGTAGATGTTGAATGATAACTAGGACCTTGTAGAGGAGCAGGTCACTCTGTCATGGAGTGCTAAGAACATGAATTGGGTTTTGGACATATTTTCTATGAGCAGGACTGTGGCTGTTGATTCTACAGATTAAAATTTGAATGTTCCCTGCCTAACCTCTCATTAGCAGCTCTTAGAAGCTCAGAGAATAGGAAACTATGTGATAAGTATTACTGCCTTTATCTGAGTAAAATGTAAAAGGACCTTGATCAACATCTTCAGATAATCAATCAAGAACCATCATTCATGCCTATGGAACAACCCATTGCAAAAACTAATCTGTCTGTTTTGTTATTTTCTTTTATTTATTCATTACCTGTGTTTGTCAGACTTTTATGCGAATGGGATGAAAACAACATTTTTGGGTTTACAAACAGACCAAGTAGATTTCTTTGTTGTTTAAGTTTCCTCTGATAAAGTTATTTTACTGCCAATAAATTGCTAAGTCTTCTGTTGAAGATACAAAGCAACGTCACGAATTGATACTTCAAAGTCTAGGATTGGTTATTTAAAAGTCTGGTCAGGAACCATTGGGATCAATGAAGGTCTTTGAAGGTTTTAATTTTACTGTGTTGTGAATACAGAGGGAGAAAGGCTGATTGGGTTTGGCTGTCTCCCATGTCGCAAGAATCTAGATTATACCATAATCAAATAGTTGTACTCCAGATATATGATTGCTGTATTTATCCGATTTAAAATAAGGAAACATTAAAAAATTATGTTGTGGAAACATTCCTTCATATTTCAAGAAAATTGCTTCTGGATAACTGTCACTAAGGGGAGACATTTTAGTGAAGAAAGTGTTAACATGAAAATGTGATGAATGACAGTGTAAAATCTTCATAAGAGAGCCATGTTTTTGAATGGATACCATCATAAGCTACAGATGCGATGTGCAGTCAAACTATGACCATCTGATATTGAGCTCTGAGTCTTTTAGATGGTGTACAGTGTGACGGGGAGTGATGAATTGCTTGTTACTTTAAGCATATTTACTAAGAGAGTTTGCAATGGTCTTCATCCTGGCCACATCATGTTGTGCCTCAACAGAGATATAGCTGTTAATACTTGTGGCAGCTGCAGGATTCTGTAAAGTGCAGATGTAACAGGAGAAAAAATGTAACAACTGGGGGAGGAAACAACTATAAAAGGAAGAGAAGGAGCTGAGGATATGAATGCATTGAGAGAGAAATCTCTATGGCACTGGGTCTAGTCGTCTCAAGACTTTCAATGAGAAATGAATAATATAAAGGAGGTTAGATTCAAAGGAACAAAAGTCAGAAACTCAGTCTTCTTAGTGTCTATTATGAATCTCATTTTGATAACAAAAATTACATCTGCACTGTGCTTATATACTTCTGACATGACCTGTTCCAAACACAATCTTGGTGAGGGCATTAATGCAGGTGTTAAGGAGTCAGTCAGACAAAAATGAATATCAGGTAGATTGTGACACCTGTCAGCATTTCATACCAATTTGCCTCCAGCACTGTCATTTCTGACCTCACTACTCATATCTTTGGCCTCACTTAAACACTCACAACTGAATATATCTCCAAAAGCAGGAAGGAGATTCTCCATCAGCCATTCTCATATGAGTTGCTGATTCATTGCCACTGGCTGTATAAGATTTGAAGAAGTACTTGGTGGCTTGCAGAATTGATTGACGTTGATGAAGGTGAAAGAATTGTGCTAGATAAAGATTGTTGGTAGACATGTGAAGACAGGAGGTAAGTGGCATGTGGTAGGCAGTAAGATGAACTCACTAACCTTGACTTCTCGTGAGGCAATTGCACTTCCTCAGTACATCTGACTCCTTTGGTCTAAGTGTGGCCATTGCTGACAAGCCTCATTTTCTTCTCAGTGTATTTCTGGAAGGTCTCCTGGCCCCTGGGGATTTCTTCTTTCCTGTCCAATACCAACACCAAGGTCTTCAGTGCTGCACTGTTGAACATTTGTGCATACACTCTGGCCTGTTTCAATTCCCTTTCCTGTCTGAAGTGTCTTCTGTAACTAGTTTCAAATCAGCTGCACCCCGGATTCTCTTTATCATTTTAACCTGAGTCAGTAGGTATGTGGTGCTATCCTCTGACAAACCCTCTACTTTGAGGCATGATTACCATAGAGATGCATTATCACTAACATATAAACAAAGTTTCTGTGCTGTTTCCATCATTATGAATAGGCACAGGTTAATCATGGGTCATTATCACGGCACTTAATTCACATTTTCACTCCGGAGAGTTCTTAGAGAGGATTAATCTGAAGAAGTTATGGAAATAGGAATAAATGAGTCCATGGAATTATTTAAATTTGGGGATAAGACTTTAGGGCATTGGAAGTCAGTGTAGCTTAGGGACATGGTTGGAGATGAACCGCAAGTTTGTGGAGAAAGTATGTTTAATTCCACTTTGAGTTTGAAACCAGTGTCTTCAGCTCTGCACAAGAACAGATTGATACCAGACAGGAAATGAAAGAGCACTACCATCCTTTGCCAAGTCTGCAAGAATAGTGAAACAATCTATCTATGTCTTCAGGAAAGGCAAGGTAGAGTTTGTTCAATTGTATGTGACTATTAACTACTCTGTCAGTATTTTCTCTGAAGCATGTATAAATACCTACAACTATACCACAACTGTGTTTAGAATATGTATTGCAACCACATTAACCTGCAAGCCAGCATATGTTCTTCAGGACAAATAGATCTCTTCATGTTTTGTAGATTTTTCAAAGTACACATTACATATGTTTTAAAAATTACTTGTCATGATCATGACAGAATGGAAGTCTTCACCTATTAACAGCTCTGTTGAAGTAGCAGACATAGAAACTTCATGTGAATGTTAAATGTTTACCTGCAATTATTCTGACCATTAGAATTTGACAAAACATCCAAAAATAGTGGCATCTAAACTAATGAAGGTATTGAATATACTTTGGGAATGATATGTATAAATAACAGTTTCTCCTTGAATACAGTACAAAATATCAGTGCAAATTTTAAAAATATGAAATCACAGTGGGATGATTTCCTCCAAATTCTGACATTCTGAATCTAGTGAATCATCAGTGTAGAAAATAAATACAGAGGTCAATGTTCTGATTCATGACACTCCCAATTTTCCAGTCATTGAGTTTAATCACTGGGTCACAATGGTAAAATGATTCTCATGGATATGTGTATATTTTCCAGACCTTGGGCATGAAGCACTATAATTTTTTTGGCAATTACTTTTTGTTTTAATCTTTACTTCACAGAGGGAATTGTTACATGAAGTGGCAATTATTCATGAACCTCAACCTTTCGGACCATAATCATCCATGTTGCATTGGCAGAGTGCCCCAAGAGGAAGGTAATTGTTATAGGCTGCCTGAAAGATAATTTGCAATGGGTTGCTTAATTTACCTTGTTGTTTCCAGTTTCAGATCTGAAATTTTTTTAAAAAAATTCATAGTATATGCTTTGGCACAGACTTTCTTAGACAGTCTGACTGAATCAGCACTTATTACATTGGATTATTCTCAGTTTGCTAGATATATAAAAGAGATTATTCTCCCATTCAAATATGAACCATACGAATCAAAATAAAATGCCTTCTAGAGATAATTATAGTGAATTAACTTGTTCAGGCATATCATGAGACACCTCTGGGACAGGTGGGACCTGAACCCAGATCCTTTGGCTCAGAGGTAGAGGGATAATTGCTGCAGTACAAGACCCTCTCAACTATGTAGAGTCAGTTATCATCACACATGGTTGATATTTTGTTGCAAAACAGATAAATGTCTCCTTGTCCCATGGTGAGTATTAGTTTGAGTTTGTCTCCTGTTTCATTTTGTGTTTAATGATTTCTAGTAGATAATATTAATATTAGAATCATAAATTATGTTTTGACTTAGATGATTTGCTAAGCAGACTAATAATTACAAATAAATCACAAGAATCAGGTGACATAAGTTGGAGCTGTTAAGTTGAAGAGCCAACAATACATTTTGTAAACTGAATTGCCTGAAATCGTAGAGTAGAATTGCAGAGAAGCTTCTGTGGCTCACGACCTCTGAGTTGGAAGCTCCACGTTCAAATCACGTGCCAAAACTTAATAGCCAAGGAATGTGAATTCATTACTTGTGTAAAGAAGTTGACTATCAACATGTAATTCCTTCCAATAAATGTCAATGGTGTATGGTAAAAGCAGGAGAGTTTCATAGGCAGCTATATAATGGGTAGAAATTTGAGTTTCTGCCAACATTACCTCTAGTATACAACTTGCATGTAACTTAGATCCTTCGGCTCAGAGATAGGGGCCTCTATGAAGGAATTCACCAATTCATCCTAGTGCTTTGTTTTTTTCTCTTCCCCGCAGGTTTGGAATCTATTTCTCTTTGGTGTCTATCCAATGCCTTTTGGAAAATTATTATTGAAATATCTGTTTTCGCCAGGAGTGGATGGCTAATCATAGCAACTTGATGTATACTTTTCTTTCCACATGTTTCTTCAGGTTCTTTTATCAATTATTTTAAAATTGCATCTTTTGGCTAGTCATTCTTCTGCTTCCGAAAACAATTGCTTAAATTTTAGTCTGTCAAAATCCTCCATAATTTTGATTCTAGCCTTTGAATCTCTTAGCCTTTTCTGCTGTAAGGAAAACCATGCATTTGCATGGGATTGAAAGGATGGTGTTTGGATGGGTCTTTGCATCGTTTCCTGGATGATAATGATAGCTCTTTAGATTAGCAACTATTCTTCAAATGTGTATAAGATGAATCCTAATTGTTGCCCATCACGAGCAATCTGGTAGCTTTGCTATGATTATTTTATTTCATTTAGAGAAGCATGGGGCCTGTTTGGTCGAGTGTGGTGGAGTAAAGCCATTGGATAGGGTATCGATAAGAGACTAGAGGAACTTTTCTCTCTTATAGTTTCTTCATTGAGGATGTCATGCCTGTTGAAACATGCAATTTCTCCACTTTAATACCTGGAGGACTTTTAATCACATATATTTTCTTCATGGAGAATCTTCATCCCTTGGAAACAGGCACTTTATTTTTTAGAGTTTCCTTGATCTCTGGACTGGGCAATTTCTTCTTGACTGGCAGAACGGTGGCTCAGTGGTTAGCACTGCTGCCTCACAGCACCAGCAACTAGATTTGATTCCAACCTCGGGTGACTGTGCAACCTCCACACAGACATTCTCCCAGTGTCTGCGTGGGTTTCCTCCAAGTGCTCCGGTTTCCTCCCACAGTCCAAAAATGTGCAGGTCAGGTGAATTGGCCATGTTAAATTGCCCATAGTATTAGGTGCATTAGTCAGAGAGAAATGGGTCTGGGTGGGTTACTCTTTGGAGGGTCATTGTGGACTTGTTGGGCCGAAGTGCCTGTTTCCACACTGTGGGAAGACTCGTGTGTTCTGAATTGCTTGGCCTATCTCAGTGGTGTTGTATGGAGTTATATACAAGACCTCTTTAATCTGTGTGAGCAGATTTTGATTCTTTATCTGCCAGTAAACCTGAGCTAAGGTGTGTAGGCTCTTTGCTTCAATTTATTGCTTAGCCTGAACACTCATTTGCTCACAGTGTTTGTAGTATTAACAAAAGCAAAATATTTCCTTTCTCAATTGTATTATTTGATGGTTGGTTCTTGCTTAGCATGATCTTTGCCACTGGTACTGATGATTCTTCCAGGAAAGATAAAGTTAAAAATCACACAATACCAGATTATAGTCCAACAGGTTTATTTGGAAGCACTAGCTTTTAAAGTGCTGCTCCTTCATCAGATGAAGCTAGTGCTTCCAAATAAACATGTTGAACTATAACCTGCTGTTGTGTGATTTTTAACTTTGTCCATCCCAGTCCAACACTGGCACCTCCAAATCATGGAAAAATGCAGAAATGAAATGTTGCACTTGAACTTGTCACATTTCAGCCCCTGACATCATCGTTATATTGACATCACTGTTGTTCACCAAGCTATGCAGAATTCTGTGATATCTCAATCAAAAATGTATCATCAAGATCATGAGTGGTAGGCTATCTGATTGCTCATAACTTCTTACAAACCTTGCTGACTCTCGTAATTTGAAACCTCTTCAGGGGTTGATAGAAATGGAAAACATTTGTGCTTATCAAGTATAGTCACAGGGTTCCACCTTGCTGACAGAATAAAACAAAGTTACAAAGACCACATAACTAATCTGGATTAATTTTATTTTCTATTTGGGTCCTGCCATAAATTGGCAGAGCCCTATGATGTTATCTCTCGGTTGACCCATAAATGGATTTTCCATGACTGAATGTTCCTTGACCATTTGTTCCATGCTTGACTCGTGGTTTCATGACTTTAAATAATTTGACTTCTTCCACCATTTTAAGATAGTGAGAATTTTTGATTCTGAAATATATGCGCAATCCCTCAATCTGACACCCCTTTTGATACAGAGCTACTTTTAGCATACCAATAACCTTAAGTATTATATTTCCTGGAATAAGCAGTTGCACTGCTGTAGTCTGTAAACAGTGATTTTTCAACCATAAGACACTATAGAATAGTGACACTCGCTTTTATATAATTCTTAAAATTAGTGAGATGCCCTTTAACACAAATAACCTCTTGCCAATATGTTGGATCTGAGTGATTTATTTCCCCCAGGGATACTTTGGCTTTTCTTCTATGCTACATTGTTCTAGCTCATGAAATCACTTGCGTGAGCAACTGTTTGACTTGTAGCTTTGTGACTGTTTGATTGTAGCATATTTCCTGAAAGTTACGTGCTCTCTTGCAGATAAAACATTACAGTTTAAAAGCTGGAAAGTGTTTGTGTTTATGAAATTTCCTTGCTCTGCATCATTGATAGTGTCTATTCTATTTGTTATGCTGGTTTCTTGTCTGTGTTTTAGGGTTTTGGGCTTTGAATGGACTTTGCTGATCTCCTGTAATAAGGTTGATCTGCTCTTAGGATTAATCTCTGTTGCTTTGCGCTTTTGCTTCACTCATCTGAATAGGCTTTTCTGGAGTCAGGTTTTCTTTCGACTGTAGTTAGTCTGACAAAGACTCATTAACAATTCCAACAGCAATTCCACCTCTTATGAGTTCTGATTCTAAATCATGATATAAATTTCCAACAACCTGTAGAGGTCTTTATTGACATTATCTCTGGATTTCTCCCTAATACTTGAAATCTTGATCTTTCAAGAATTTTTGCCATTGAAGCCAAAGTTCTTAAGAAAGAGAGACATATATTTCTTAAGGTATAAGTGATCAAAGGAAGAAAACAAACCACAGTGTTGCTCAAGATCACCAAAACTGGATTCTCATCTCTGCAGCTTGATTTTATTTTACTGTAGGGCCAGATGAAATGCAAGCATGGACCATAAAGGTATGTTTCACAGTCTGTTGTTAGCCATACACAGTTTCACACTGTTGAATTCAGATTGATATCATCGACTTTTAAGTTTGTCATGGCAGTGGTTAGCTCATTATTATCGATAGGGTTTTGTTCGTGTTAACTTTAATTATTTGTGAGCTGTTGAACAGTGAAAATGGGGTGCATTGATTGAGGTAGGTAGCAATTGATCCTGTTTATGACTTAATATGAATTTCTTTATCCTGCAGAATCTATCTTCCTTTCTCCTGTGGTCAGAGATAAGGCAGATCAGTATAGTGCTTGCTTAATGTGTGTGACTGGGTTTATCGCCAGTGAAATTGATGTTGTTTTTACTTTGGTATTTGCTGTTTGTTTGAGTTGTACACGGCTTCTTCTTTTGGGAAAACGACATCCTCTATATTGGGGAGACAGGCCGCCTACTTGCGGAACGTTTCAGAGAACACCTCTGGGACACCCGCACCAACCAACCCAACCCGTAGCAGAACACTTTAACTCCCCCTCCCACTCTGCCAAGGACATGCAGGTCCTTGGCCTCCTCCATAGCCAGACCATAGCAACACGACGCCTGGAGGAAGAGTGCCTCATCTTCNATCACCCTCACCTTAACCTCCTTCCACCTATCGCATTCCCAACGCCCCTCCCCCAGATCCCTCCTCCCTACCTTTTATCTTAGCCTGCTGGGCACACTTTCCCTATTCCTGAAGAAGGGCTTATGCCTGAAGCATCGATTCTCCTGCTCTTTGGATGCTGCCTGACCTGCTGCGTTTTGCCAGCAACCCATTTTTCGGCTTCTTTTCTTGCTTGAGTAACATGATGTTTTTAAGCAAGTGTATTACATAATCTACTGTTGGTATGTAAAGTAAGTTTTTTTTCCAGCTGTACTCATGAATGTACTTTGAATTTCCCATTTTTACTGCTGATCTATAGCAATAATATTTTTTCGCACACAGTTGAGCTCTTTGATACATTTGTTAATTGTATACAATATAAAAGCAGTCTTTTATATTGGGAAGTAGTTTATTTGAAGCATAGTAACAGGAGTATGCCATTCAGTTCCTTGAGCTTTTTCTGCGTGTTTGGTTTGCTACAGTTTTACAAATTGGGAGTGCAAAGTTTCTAAAGCAATGGATCTTAGTCAATGGACTGAAGAGTGGCAAATGGAATTTAGTTTGGATAAATGTGAGGTATTACATTTTGGTAATGCAAACAAGGACTACACTTACACAATTAATGGTAGGGTCCTGGGTGGTGTTGTAGAACACAGAGATTCCTAGGATTCTGGTACATAATTCTTTGAATAGACAGGGTGGTTACGAAGGTGTTTAGCATGCTTGCCTTCATTGCTCAGACCTTTGCGTATAGAATCATAGACCTTTGAGTATTGGAGTTGGGACATCATGTTGAGGTTGTACAGGACATTGGTGAGGCCTCTTCTGAAGTTCTGTGTGTAGTTCTGGTTGCCCTCTTGTAGGAAAGATATTACTAAACTGGACAGGGTTCAGAAAAAAACTTTACCAGGATGTTGCCAAGAATGGAGGTTTAGAAATATAAAATAGACTGGAAAGACTGGGACATTTTTCATTGGAGCATAGGAGGTTGATGGGTAACTTATAGTGGTTCATAAAATCATGAGGGACATAGAAAAGGTGAATGACAGGGTCTTTTCTCCAGGATGGGGGAGTTCAAAATTAGGGGGCATATGTTTGAGGTGAGAGGAGAAGGTTTTAAAAGGGACATGAGGGGCAAATTTTTTACAAGGAGAGTGGTGCGTCTGTGGAATGAACTGCTAAAGACTTTAATGGATGCAGGTACAGTTACAACATTTAAAAGTCATTTGGATATGTTTCTAAGATTTGAAATGGTATGAGCCAAGTACAGGCAGGTGGGACTATTTTAGTTTGGGAAACTGGTCTGCATGGACTATTTGGACCGAAGGATCTGTTTCCATGCTGTATGACTCTGACTCCATGACTTTGGTCATTCAGTTATAAGCTGAGCTATCAAGTTAATATTATTTTATCATTTCCAGGTATAATATTAAAAACTTCTCTTTAATTTATGTAGTTATTCAAAATATAATTTATATAGTAACAAAATACTTTTTTTTTTACATTAAGAGGTGAAATCACTTACCACTACAACTGTAGTTATCTTCCACTGTCCCCAGGCTGTTTGAAGTGCAATGTAATATTGACCCTGTCGTCAGTTGCTGTATATATACTGGTTGAAAAATAAAGTTAGATGGTGTGAAATTATTTACCTTGGAGAAGGGAAATTGAGTGCAGCAAAACATGTTTGTGTTTTTGTTGGAGACAATTGTAAGCAGGATCATAACACTACAGCTTGTAGATGCTAAGTAATATGAGTATATTAGTTTTTCTGAAATCCTGGAGGTCTGATACATTGTAGCTGCTGTTTGGAGCTGTAACTTTGCAGTGGTGACTACAAACCAATTGCAGATGATAATGATTTTCTGTTTAACCAAATAATGATAGACATAAGACACATTAAACTAATAACCTGTGACTCTGGTGGTCTTACCTTTTTAATATATGGCTAAGGATAGAGGGGAAAGATTTTAAAAAGGACCCAAGGGGTAACTCTTTCGTGCAGAGGGTGATCGATTCATGGGAGTAGCTGCCAGAGGAAGTGGCGGAGACAGGTACTACAACATTTAAAAAGGCATCTGGATGGGTATATGAATCAAAAAGATTCAGAGAGATATGGGCCAAATGTAGACAAACGGGTCTAGATAAGATCAGGGCGTCTGGTCAGCATGGACAAGTTTGACTGAAGGGCCTGTTTCCATACTGTATGTTACAGTATAACTCGATGATATTGGAAGAAAGCAGGAACAAGATACTGAGTTGGATGATCAGCCATGGTCATATTGAATGGTGGGCAGGCTCGAAGGGCCAAATGGCCTACTCCTGTTCCTATATTCTGTGCTTTGATGTTTATTTGTTCTGACAATAAAATAATTGTTAAAAAGCTTTTAGGATTTCATCAAAAGTATCTGTTACTTCTATGACACCTTGAAAGGCTTTAATATCATTAGCTATACTTCCAATTGTATGGAAAGTTGAACTTAATGGTTGAGCATTTGATTTAGTACCTAGATTGGAAATAATTATGGAAATGAAGAATTATTTTCTCCAAATTCTATGTTTTATTTGGCCAATGTCTGCAATTAAATCTTCCTGGCTCTACTATTTTAGCTGAAATAGCTTCCTGGCACTATTACTTTTGCTGAAATAGCATCTTAAATTGATTATTTATTTTCATTCATTCAAAGACTTTTAATTCTGCAATATAGCAATGTCACTAATGTGTGTTGTATTTCGCAACTTTTGCTTGTGTGGTGAAATGTCATTTATGAGTAAAAATTATTCCCATCATTTATGGGTTAAACAGATGATTTCTGTATTTTCTGTTGTTCTCTATATAAAACCAACTAATCATAGCCTATGGAAATGATTCCATTTCTTTACTGGCTTTACTCAGAATCACAGAGTTATCACGCACAAAGAGGCCACTCGGCCCATTGTGCTTACAGCAGCTCTTCAGGAAATCATTATTACTGCGTGCCAATTTCCTGTGTTGTCCCCATATGCTTGCAGACAGTGAGGTCTGCTGATGCTGAAGATCAGAGTTGAGAATGTGTTGCTGGAAAAGCACAGCAGGTCGGGCAGCATCCGAGGAGCAGGAAAATCAATGTTTCGAGCCGGAGTCCTTCATCAAGAATTCATTCCTGATGAAGGGCTCTGGCCTGAAACATCAATTTCACATATGCTTGCACACTATTCCTGTCCAAGTTAACATTCAATGCCCTTTTGAATGCCTAACTCAAAGTGTCTCCAGCAGTCTTCCAGACAGTGCACTCTGTACCGATCTACTCACTGTGTGAAAAAGATTTTTCTTACATTGTACTTGCTTCATCCACACATTACTTTAAATTTACACCTTCTCGATCTAAATATCTTAACTATATTAACTATCTGAACTGTCTATCTATCTATCTATCTATCAGAAGAAGAAACACCTAGAGCGTTCAAAACTAGGGTGCATATTTTGTAAGGTGAGATGAGAATGTTTTAAATGAACATGAGGGGCAATGTTTTTACACAGAGAATGGTTTGTATGTGGAATGAACAGCCAGAAGAAGTGGTGGATGCAGGTGTAGTTAGAGATGTACAACACAGGAACAGACCTTTTGGTCCAACCAGTCCATGCCTACCAGGTATCCTGAATAAATCTAATCCCATTTGCCAGCATTTGGCCAATATCCCTTATTATGAAGTTGAAGGCATGTACTGTACCTTTAAGAGAGAGTGAATGCTGTTCTGAATTGAGAGATTTAAAAAAAACCTGTGATATGACTAGATGGTAGATACTGGAAAATTGAAAATATGTCACATTTGTCTGTGAAATGGATTCCTGATATGGTTGCTGTTTTGACAGCAATTTGAATTTAACCAATTAATTTAAATTGTACCCAGGTTACTGAAACTCAATCGAGTTTGAATTTATTGTTTTGCCAATATCGAACCAATGAGCTGATCCGATGTTGGGGATATAAAAATGCAGACATTTTAAAAATTATAGAAAGAACAACTACCATCAAGACAGATACAAAAAATTAGTAAACACTCTATCAAAGGTACCTTTTTTATATGAAACATACTTGCAATAAAAAGAAAGAAGATGACCCAGGGAGATCTTCAGACAAAAGAAAGACTCCAAAGATGACGGTGGCTGTGTGGTTTTGAAATTAAGTTGACTTAACTTTAATAAGTGTCTTATTAGAACAGCATATTGTTATAGAGTTGGAGGCAGATAATAAGCAGTTAAGAGAGAGTGGGGCTTAGAGTTGTGAATAGTTGTTGTTTAACATTCACTTTTAGAGTTAAAGAATAAATTGATAGCATTTTCTTTAAATAGTGGAAATTTGGGAATCCTCTTTCACTCATATTTTAACAGATTATGAGGTGAAGTGAGCTTTTTTTGGGTGTTTGGTTTAATTAACAGAAGTGCTATGTTGTAACACCCTCCAAACCCTTCCTATTCATATACCCATCCAGATGCCTTTTAAATGTTGTAATTGTACCAGCCTCCACCACTTCCTCTGGCAGTCCATTCCATACATGCCCTTTGTGTGAAGTTACAATGTTTAAGTGACATTTGGATACATGAATTGGAAAGGTTTGGAGGGAAGTGCAGGCAAGTAAGACTTGTTTGGTTTGGGAACATGGTCAGCATGGACTAGTTGGACTGAAGAGTTTGTTTCCTTGCTGTATGACTTTGAGTGAGGATATTTAAAAAAAAAAATGCCAAGGCTCAAAAAGGAGGCTAACCAGACTTAAAAGACAACTGAAATTAGGCCGTGAATGTTATTCTTCACAGTAACTCTCGCATCCCTTGAACAAATCTGAAAAAATAAAGAAAACACCAGAAGACTAAAGCTACAGATTAACATTGTTAGTTATACCTCTTTTTATTATTAGTCCTCAGTTGGTCATTATCAATCCTCATGTAATTTTGTTTTGCAAGTAATAATATTGTTGTATCTAAGCAACCACATTATTGCTTATCCTATATTGTTTTTTCTTTGAAATAATAAACCTTATGTCACTGCTGTTAAGCACCTTTTACTAACATGGGAACAACAGTGTGGCAGGTTTGTACTTCAATTCCATGTACTCATCTCCAATCCATATCCCCTGATACACCTAATAAAAATAAATCACCTCAATTTTGAAAATTAACCTTTTACCCAGTATAGACAGTCTTCTGTGAAAACAGGAAACAGAAATCTAAACTTTCACTTGCTTGTAGTGTTACTGGTTTCTATAATGCTTCATTGAATATAGCATTACAATTTTGTTTTTCTGTCATAATTTTAAGATGGCTTTCTCCAAATTAATCCACATTTCTGTTAAATATCTAGCTTAGACTCCTAATAAATTATTTCAGGCTAATTATAGATGTTTGTTTTAAGATTGTACTTGTACAAACATTGTTTTCCATTAATTTATTTCTAATTATTCGCACATGTGCAATAATATTTGGGAATTAATATTTCTTAGTAATCCCAGACAATATGAAACAGTTTTGCTTGAAAACACTCATCAAGCATTTTAAATTCAGTGATTTCTGAGCAAGTCAAGACTCCGTCATCTTAAAGGTCCATCACAAACCACCTCTCAATCCAAGAGTTGCAATTTATCTCCAATTCTTATGAAATTTTCACAGAACTTTTAAAATTCAATACAAATCCACAAAGATTTATGTAGCGACTTATCAGAAACACATTAAGGTGCTGAAAGGGGATGCATGATATTCATATAAACCGTCAATTATTCTGCCCTCTCATAGCAAGCGACATTGTCTTTACATGATTAAGTTTACTTTAACAAGGCAAAATGTAAACAAGAAATGCATCAACCACATCATTAATAAATGACTATCGTTTTAATTATAAAATAGCCTTGAGCAAAAGATTCAAGCATTAGAATTTGTCTTTTCATAGTTTTATTACCTGGAAAGAGTCCCATCAGACTGATGGATTGAAGTTGCAGCATGAGGTCACAGATAAAGGTCACTTTGGCAATAAAATGTAGTCACATGATTGAGTATTGTCTCATTTGTGAATGTTCTGTCACATTCCATCTATAACAACAGTTGATTACTCTCAGATGTTACATTATTATCATTGTTTTATCAGTCTTGCAGGGCTATAAATCATACCTCCAGACTAACACAGAACACATAAGAGGGTACTTTTCCATTACAGACACTCCTGAAGCAGAATGGTTTACATTGTGGTGTCTGCCTGGTGTGTTGTCATGGTCATTTCCATTCTTCCACACTCACACTCCTGATGAACTCCTTGACTGCAAATCTCCAATATCAGTGTCTCAGTCATAGGCATGAATCCAGAATTCTGAATTGTGTTGCAACTACAGAGGAACCTCGATTATCCAAAAGACACGGGTGGAGAGTATTTTGTTTGCCATTCACCAAGATGTACTGATCCAGCACAGGCATGAATTGAGGTCTCATCCACCTAATATTTACATCTTCCCTGAGTAAAACACTGAGACAACCTTACATACATTTGAAGTTGCAATGTACAATTGGTAATCTCATCTTGTGAACATCATAAAAGGATTTTTCATCAATGATTCTTCCTAAACAACCAAGCTTTGTAAGGCATGTCCATTTTCTTGCATGTGTGCTGTAGTAGCCAGCCAGTCACTATGGAAAATTCTTTCATTTTTTGCTTAATTTTGAGTTGTGTGGAACTTTTTTTGGAGGGAATTCTGCTGCAAGGGCTGGTGTATTTTCTCACTGTACCTTATCAAACATGCTTCATTCATTGCCTACCTTAGCCCAATACTGTCCATCACATTTGATGCTGGCCCCACCTTACAGTGTCATTCCCAGAACACTGTGTCATTCAGTAGATATCACTGAAAGATTGACAGCCCTAGTGTTCCAATGTGCAGAGCAGGATTAAGCATCACACTCTGTCCAAACTATAAAGGAGGGACCCCGTAGATGGGTTCAAGCAGCAAGACCGCATCTTCTGCAGCCCTACAGGGGCCAGGTACCCTGTATTGGTTTCCATATTTTCTCAACATCAGGTTGGTGAGTTTGGTAAGATTGAAAGCTGAACATTGATGAGACAAGTTGGGCTGTCAACAAGGCAATTAACAAGTTGTAATCCTCCTTAACTGATGACACACTGCCTAGTGAGAATGCGTCACAACACTTGTGCAAAGCATAAGTCATGGATTGAGATGTTGCTGATATCAAAATTGACTTTGCCAGACTTCTCATTCAATTCTGCCAGACATCGTGCCATGCTCCAAGTCACTTAAATACTTATATGATTCTGCCCTACATGTTGTTTCAGATGCTCAACTCTGAAAGGGGAGATTTAACCCCCCCAGATTGGGAAGGTAATAAAAATGTTAACAACTTCTAACAACAATCTAACTCACCTTGACCCCATTTATTGAACTAATTCCCATTTTTTATGCAGGTGGTGTGGGTGAGAAATGTTCTTTCAAATGGCAGGTCAATCATCAACTCTTTTCAAGAGACTATGTGCCTGCATTTTAACAAGACTTGTATTTCTTTTTGCCATTGTCCGTATTGACTCCTGCGCCTTAAGAAACTCATCAGACAAAACAAGAAAGGTTGGAGCAATGAGGTAATGGTCTTTACAGTTTGAGTTCTGGGGTCGCAGAAATGTTTTCTCTGGGGTCAGACCGCCTCTGCTCCTCTCATATCCTCATGTCTCCCTGAATTCCAGACCACTCACCTCTTTGGTCATTCCTGACCCCTCACACCAGTTTTTACTCAGCAGCCCTGGTGCTTATGACCCAACCACCCATCACCATTGATACTAATGCTGTCGGGCTGTGGCCTTTTCCAGAGCCTTTCTCCAATTGACAGAAAGCCAAGTCAGTCAATCAGTCAATTTTTTTGGCTGAGAAGAAAGAAAGAAAGAAAGATAATCTTGAATGTTGTGGAAATAAAACCCCATAAGACCATAAAATGTACGAGCAGAAGTAGGCTATTCAGCCCATCAGGTCTACTATACCATTAAATGAGATCATGGCTGATCTGAAAATCTTTAACCTCACTTTCCTGCCTTATCACAATAACCCTTGATTCCCTTACTAATTAAAAATCTGTTTACTCAGCCTTGAATATATGATATCAATAAATAATATTGACTCAGCCACACAGCTGGTAAAAAATTCCATAGACTGACTATCCTCTAAGACAAAAAAAGTTCCTCTTTGTTTCTGTCTTAAATGGAGACCCTTTGCTCCAAGATTATGCCCTCTGATCCTAGACTCTCCCACAAGTGAAAGCATCTCTGCATCGATCTTATCAACCACCTAAACAGTCTCCTCTCCTCCTCCATGACTTCCTGACCATATCACTTCCACCCTACTTGTAAAGCATGTGATAAATATTGAGCCCCAAACCTATGTTTGCAAAGCAATTTAGCATTTAACTGAAAAGGTCAAGTGTGAATGGTGAATAATTCAATTTTCAGGCCTCTGACATGGGATTTATTTACATCGGTATCCCTCACGTTAAAGAGCCACCATACTTCCTTATTTCATTTTCCCAACTCCCAAAGCCTCTCACTCACTCATACCGACCAACACACCTTGGCCTGAAGATATAGCTGAAGAGTGCTTTGAATGGGTTCCAAGGTTCCCTAAGATTTCTGTGGAGACCCTTAGGTGAACAGCACTGAAGAAGAGAGTCATCCTTTTCCAGAAGCTGCTCCTGGTCAGCAGTATCTTCCAGCCCTGAAGGCAGCCCTATGAGACCACCTCCGTCTGCTTTCAGACTAAATCCTTCTCTCTGTTTACAGAATGCAAAAGACACACTTCAAAAACAATTCTAATTAATAGCTCATTTCGAGTCCTAGAGTCATAGAGATGTGCAGCATGGAAACAGAGCCTATGGTCCAACTCATCCAGGCCAACTAGATATCCTTAACTTAATATAGCCCCATTTGCCAGCATTTGGCCTATATCTCTCTAAGCCCTTCCTATTCACGTACCCATCCAGGTGCCTTTTAAATGTTGTAATTGTACCAGACGTCTCCCACTTCCTCTGGCAGCTCATTCCATACACGCACCACCCTCTGCATGAAAAAGTTGCTCCTTAGGTGTCTTTTAAATCTTTCCTTATTCACCTTAAACCCATGCCCTCGAGTTCTGGACTCCCCATGGGGAAAAGACCTTGTCTATTCACCCCATCCACTCCCCTCATGATTTTATAACCTTCTGTAAGTTTACTTCTCAGCCTCCGACACTCCATTTATTTCTGAGCAATAAAATTAAGATGGTACATTTTTGAGAGAGGGAGAAAAAACCTGGTTGGAAACATGCAAAATGCATATTGGGTAGGTTGTACTTCTTAAAAATGTGTTTGCTCCAAAGTTGTCCATTCTTTTCGTTTAAAGTTGATGGGTATTGTGAGGCAGCCCTCAGCTAATCCACTAAAGTTATGATACATGCTTTTCTTTCCCTGTATTAGCTGAGGATCTTGTCAAAGAGGATCCTGAAAATGAGTGCCCACTTATGTTTTGCAAGACCAGCAAAAACAGGAATATACATTTCCCATTCCTGGGAAGAGAGCTAAATTCCGTTTAGCTGGGCCCCGCTGCCAATATCGTGAATGTTCGGCATTTGCTGGCATTTCCTGCCTTCTATCGGCTGTACCAGGCAGCAAGCCAATATCTTAAAAACTGAGCAGAGCGAAATTCTATCCCCTTGTTCTTGAATGACATTAAACAGATTGTTTGCTTGGCACTGTTTCACATCAGGCTGAGCAAAACATTTATGTCAAAGGCTTGCAAGCTTCTGCCTCAAGCTAAATTGAATTGTTATAAGGTAATTTACTATTTCCCATTTTGGACTTTCCATTCACTGTATTAATCTCAGATCACTATTCGAATCATAGTTGTGTATGCATTGCTGGGCTTTATTTTCATAGCTACTTCCAACCACAGAGAAATTTGCAAATATCATGCAGTTACTTTTTCAATACAATGCGCATTGAAAGCAAATAAAAACTGTGATCATGAGCTAGTTGGAAAAGTTGGAATAAATGTTGTCAAGTAAGATTAAACAAAGCATGCACTTGATTGATATCATTGATACCATGTGACGTATACAGTATTGAGGAAAATAAAGAATCTGAAAGAGAATCTGGCAGTCAACTTAATTTCATTCCATGTTGCTGCTCTGGACAAATGATTCATGAACAACAATTTGCATTTCTACAACATTCCTCCTGTGCAGAGAGATCGTTTGCAGAAATGAAGTAAGCAAAGCATGGATATTGAACAAAAGAGAAAAAGGGGGAAGAATGAAAATTGGAGAATATGTGCAGAAAATAGGCTGCAAATACTTTGGGAAGGGATTACAAGCTTATCTATTTCAGACAACCGAGACTAGAAATGGCTTTTGTTTAAAAAAAAAATCATCCCTGGGATATGGTTAAAAATCAGACAACACCAGGTTATAATCTAAGTACTTCCAAATAAACCTGTTGGACTATAATCTGGTGTTGTGTGATTTTTAAACTTTTCTCCATCCTGGTCCAATACCGGCACCTCGACCTCATGGTTACCATCGACACCACTAACAGCCGGCTCAAAGTGGAGAGGATCTCCAAGTACCTCCAAATAAATCTGATGCTTTGTGATTTTTTAACTTTGTCCACCCCAGTCCAACATAGCACCTCCACTGTGGGATGTGGGCATTGCTGACTAGACTTGTATTTAATGCCCATCTTAACTTCTCAGAAAGCAGTTAAAGGTGTAATGGACCAGACCAGACCCACCCCCCTCAAAATATATGAAGAAGGCAGCCACACCCTAACAGTTTCTTGTCTCAAAGGTAAATGTGAGGTGCTTTGTTCCAGATGCAATTCATTTGGTCAAACTACTTGACATTAAGCAAAACACAAGTCATTCAGTTAAAAATAGCACAACACCAGGTATAGTCCAACAGGTTTATTTAGAAGTACACATACACAATCCTTTATCCAAAACTCTCAGGACCACCTGGTTTTAGGAATTCAGAATTTTTCAGATTTCGGAATAAGCGACAGTTTAACAGTGAACTTAAAAAAATCTTGCTGAACAGCAGACCCACCTGTGAGTACTACGGGCCCTGAAACAGAATTGACACCTGTCAGTGCTGGGCCACATCCCCAGCATGACGTGGGTTGAGTGGGGGTGGAGTTATGTTAACTGTTTGCATGGCAAACAACCTTGTTATGGAGAAAAAAACTTCACAAAAAAACTTCAGATTTCGGATAAAGGATTGTGTACCTGTACTAGCTTTTGGAGTGCTGCTGCTTCATCAGGTAGCTACCTGACAAAGTATAAGCACTCCAAAAGCTTGTACTTACAAAGTAACTATGAGGACCATAACCTTGTGTTGTGTGACTTTTAACTTTGTCCACCCCAGTCAAACACTGACATCTCCACATCACAATTTATTCAAACATTACAGTTAAAACGTAACAAAAGAAAGAAAAACTTGTAGCAACAACTCTATTGGAAAACTTAACAGAATAGTAGATTATTTAATCATTAAATAGTAACTCTTCCAATATACCAACATCTCATAAACACACCCCTTGCCAAAATTCAGAAATCAGATATTGTCACTTGTAATGCCCACAGTAGCTTCTACCTGTAACTGAGAGAGGGGAAAAGAAAAACTTCTACCTTTTCAAAACTCCAGCAGCTTCAGTGTGGAGCTAAATGTAAGGAACTGAAAAAAACAAGAAATCTTGGTCAGTGAGAGCTGGCCATACCTAGGTAGGCTGCTTCTATTGTCCCAACCTTTAAAAAAAAAAACCCGAGGCCTCACAAGCTGTTTACGTTATCAAAGAGTGCTTGGTAGCTCTTGTCAATCTCTCTTCAAAGGAACCAGGGCAAAATACATCTCTTCAAGCCACAGCACTGTCACAGAGGTCAACTACACTGCTATGGTTGTGGAGTCACTCATAGGCCAGATGAGACAGCTTTAATAAATCTGATAGATTTTTCCTAACAGTTGACAATGATTTAATGGTCATCATTACTCTCTTGATTCCAGATTTTTGTTTGAATTCAGTGCTCAATATCTGCCATAGCAGGATTCAAACCCAGATCCCCCAGAGCATAACCTGGTCTCTGGATTGGTCGCCTAGTGATACCACTTGGTCACTGCTTCCTCACTATGAGACTCTCATTCTAACTCCAGCGTCCACTGGCATGAGAGATTGCAAACTAACACAAATCCTGGCATACCCACTTCCCAGCTACCTCTTGCTTCACAGAAGGTTAACAGTTAAGAGGGATCAAGACCATAAGTGGACATTCCCAGACCAGAGAATTCTGCTTGCATTACTTGGTACTCAGAGTGTGTTGAGGCACATCAGTCCATCCAACAGCTGATATCAGGTGTCATTTTGTTGGGCTAGGCCTATATTTTATTCTGGATCCTTTGAGATTTATGCATTATTTTTCTTTTTTTTTAATCCCTCTTGTAACAGGAGACTGATGGCCACAATGTAGGTATGAATTAGATGAGATTACGTTACATTACATTACAATGTGGAAACAGGTTCTTCGGTCCAACAAGTCCACACCGACCCGCCGAAGCGCAACCCACCCATACCCCTACATTTACCCCTTACCTAACACTACGGGCAATTTAGCATGGCCAATTCACCTGACCTGCACATCTTTGGACTGTGGGAGGAAACCGGAGCACCCGGAGGAAACCCACGCAGACACGGTGAGAATTGCAAACTCGTACACTGCTGTTCCAAAATGGTCGGCTCCATTGCAGAGGAGAGCTGCAGAAAATGGTCGGCTCCATTGCAGAGGAGAGCTGCAGTTCAGACCTCCCCTCTGCATCATATTGATGGAATTGGGGATGATGTGGTTTATGTCAGCCAGATATTATGAACATGGACAATCTCTGTATGGAGTCAGAAATATTTTAACAGTTAATTGAATGAAATTGCCAATTTCACATAAAATAATGAAATTCAAAATGTTATTTTAAAATTTTAATTCAATAATTTATGATAAGTGTTTGTTATTAAATAAGTGTTTGACAAGAATTGTAGAAGCTGAAACATCTTTGGATCTATTACAGTAACAATTCCCATTCATAGAATCCCTACAGTATGGAATCAGGCCATTTGGCCCATTGGGTTCACGCCATCCCTTTGAGGAGCATTCCCCCCAGGATAATCCCACCTACCCTATTCCTGTAACCCTGTATTCCCCTTGGCTTATCCACCCTAGCCTGCATATCCCTGGACACTCTAGGCAATTTAGCATAGCCAACCCACCTAACCTGCACGTTGTTGGACAAATCCAGAACACCTGGAGGAAACCCGTGTAGGCACTGGGGGAATGTGCAAATTCCACACAGACAGTCACCCGAGGCTGGAATTGAACCTGGGTTCCTGGCAGTATGAGTCAACAGTGCCAACCACTGAGCCACCATGCTGTCAACTGTGTAAAGTGCTCTTCCACAGAGCTGAAATTCAGATTTGACTGGGTCAGTTGCCCTTCTACTTTGAATTTTTCACTTAACTTCAACTCAATTGTCTGTTGCACTGCTCGAAAGAGATGATGTAATTGAAGAGATGGCTGAGCTCATTGAATGAGAGCTTGACTATCTGTTTGACAGCTTTGAAGCTTTGACAAATGGCTGATGTTCTCTCTATTTTCAAAGGTTTTAATTTTTTCAGTTCAGGAAGTTTTGTTGGCGCAGTTATGCAATAGAATCTAATTATGAATACTTGGCTGAACTTCAAAACCAGATGAATTTAACTCTGTGATTGAAAGAAATTTTTAAAAAGTCTTTAATGCGATGTGCATATCATTGGTAAAGCTAGCATTTATTGACTGTTCCCAATTGCCGCTGTGAAGGTGATTGTAAGCATCCTTCCTGAGTTAAAGTCATAGAGTCATAAGGATGTGCAGCATGGAAACAGACCCTTCGGTAAAATTTGTCCCAACCCAATCCCACCTGCCAGCAGCCATATCCTTTCAAACCCTTCCTATTCATATATCCATCCAAATGCTTTTTAAATGTTGCAATTGTACCAGCCTCCACCCTTCCTCTTGCAGCTCATTCCATACACGCACTACCCTCTGCATGAAAAAGTTGCCCCTTAGGTCTCTTTTATATCTTTCTCCTCTCACCCTAAATCTATGCCCTCTAGTTCTGGACTCCCCCACCCCAAGGAAAAGACTTTGTCTATTTATCCTATCCATGCCCCTCATAATTTTGTAAACCTCCATAAGGTCACCCCTTAGCCTTAGGAAATATGAAGGGCTTTTGCCCGAAATGTCAATTTTCCTGCTCCTCAGATGCTGCCTGACCTGCTGTGTTTTTCCAGCACCACTCTGAACTGAACTAATATAGCTGGTCCTGTCCAATTTCTGATCAATGGCAACCCCTAGATTGAATCCACACTAACAACAATGCTGTGCTGTTTTTTAATCTCAAGATGTTTGCAATCTGAACATTGTACAGGTCTCTTTGAATACAAAAATGGACTGATTCTATATATGAGTTGTTTCAAATGGTTTTTAACAGTGTCAAAGCATCAATGAACATCCTCACTCTGATCTCACGAGAGAGGGAAAGTTCTTGATGAAGCAGTTGAAAATGCTTGGGCTCTGGGAAATTCTCTGAGGAACTGCTGCAATGATGTCTTGGAATGGAGCTGACTGACTTCCTGCAATGACACGCATCTTCCTTTGTGCTAGGTATGATTCCAAACAATGGTTAGTCATGCTCCTGATTCCCATTGACTACAGTTTGCTTGGGCTCCTTGATGTTGCACTTAGTCCAATGCTGCCTTAACATTAAGTCACTCTCACTGTCTTGTTGAGTTCAGCTCTTCTGTTTATATTTTGACTTATGCTGGAACAAAGCCATGAGCTGAATGGCTCTGGTGGCAGTCAAACTGATCATCAGTGAGTAGGTTATTGCTGAGTGTGATTGTTTTGATTGACTTATGTCTTATTAATAGCAAAATGGCTCTTTTGATGAGGTGTATGAATGTCTGTTTATCTTGAGGTTTGAAACATTTTCAAAGCATTTTGTAATGCTATTTTGTTTATTTTGATGACTTTTTGATCATCTCAAAGTCTCTCTATTATGATGAAAAGATCATGAAGTTTGTACATAGTGCATACTGGGAGAATAAGAGTGAGGCAACACACTGAAATTAAGTTTGGGGTGTCTCCCATTCATCGGAAGAGTTGGTCTGATGTTGCAGTGAATGGTTAAGGACCTTTTAACCAGCCAATCTTGGCAACTGCCACCTTTATTTCCACCTCAGGCCAGCTCTGGGTCTGACAGATATAGTTTCAGCCTGCTTCCATCATGATGCCTCATGATGGCAAGATGGGCACTGTTGAGCAGGAGTTGTGTTTGTAACATTGGGAAATGGCCCATCTCTCGATTGACACCTCCAATATGGCCTTGTGAACACAATTAATGAGCAATAGCAAACAAGCCATTAAGAATATAACTGGATTTATCAGCTCCAGTCTGTTCCCTTGAACAATCATTGATGATATGAAGCTTTCTGATTTACTTAGTCCTGTGTAGATGCACCAGTCATAACCAACTGAGGATACAACTTTCTGACTCAAGGTCCATGAGAGATATCATTTTCATTCAAACAATTCACTGGGCTGCTTAAAAGGCAACAGCAAAAATTGTGGTAGCTTAGATTTAATTTTGCACATTTCCAAATGAGAATGAATTCTAAAGTGTTGTAAGATGATGGGCTGGTATAATTCTGATATACAATGATCAGAATTTTATCCATTTGGTATAATTCAAATTCATTCATTTTAAATTAATGTTTCTATGTGGTAATATTGTAAATAGAAGAATGCCATTACTGTGTTAAGTAATGATTCAATATTCTGAGCAGCTACAATTTATAGTTGATCTAACTTACATTTAAAATTGTTGGTTCATTTCAAAATCTGTTTTGAAAGCTATTCTGGAACTGCCATTGCAACTGACTGAGGGGAAGGTAACTTTCTGTGTAATTTGGCACTCTGTGTAATGGGTTACAAGAAATCCTTCTGGTGAATGCACGATGATACTGTATATCAAGTTTTAATCACATTCTAAGAGACTTATTTGTCAAGTAAAATGCCAGCACTTGGATGATGTTGAAGCAAAATCTCCACATCACTGAACAAACCTGTTAATACGTTCCACTTTAGTGATTTTTTTTATCATAGTTGAAATTCATAATTGCTTGGTGAGCATTTGCCTCAGAGAATGTTCCATCCGCCACTTCCTCATGGCCTCAGAGTGTGGCTACTTCAATCCTTCTGAAGTAATGACTGTCCCCAAGCTCTGTCTCAATGTTTTAATTAACAGGATGAGAATTACCTAATGCATGTGAAGAATGTCCCAACCTATTATTATTTTCCCCAGGGAAATTTTGGAGGTTCTGTTTGATGGAATGAGGCTTTTAATATCTAATTTTCCACTGCTAATATTCAGAACTGTTGAAGCACATCCTGATTCTAGGGAATGAAGTCCTCGTTCACCTTTGGACTGCTGTGTATGTGATGTGGAGTGACATTGAGCATGGTTATTTTGTTGGTATTTCTGATGTGTCTATTTTTCTTAGTGATGTAAAAAACAAATGATGGATGCGGTGTGTAGTTTAGTTCTGATCTAAAGTGGGCTGTAGGGAAATTGGAGAGCAGTGTAAGAGCTGGACATCTTTTAGCGGCAACTTACGTGGAGACAAGAAATGCTTATGAAGTATGGCGCACAACATATTTAAAAGATATCCCTAATAAAAATTACTAATTACAAGCATGCAAAAAATCAAAATTAGGAATCAGAGTAGACCATTTGACCCCTCACACCTGCTCTGCCATTTGATATTATCGTGGATGATCTGATTACGTCTTCAACTCCATATTGCTGCCTATCCCCAATACCATTTCACCCCCATGTCATTCAAGAATCTATCTACCAGTCATGGAGATGGAACAGAGCCTCCTAATGGCACTCTGGGTTTACCTACGCCAAATGGACTGTGGAGATCTGAGACAGAATCAGCAACACCACTTTCTCAAGTGTAGCTAGGGATGGGTAATAAACATTGGTTCTTTTAGCAATGCCCATATCCCGTGACTGCAGCTGTCAATTCTGGGATTATTTGACAGAGTCCCCAGTGGACCTATGGAATGTTGCATTGGAAAACCACAAATGAGCTAATGAGAGTCTGACTTCCCACTTCCATTCTTTCAGTGGGAAGTCATTTCCTGCAGACATGTTTGGGATATACAAAACAAAGGTTAAAATGACAGCGAAGCCTTGTCAGCATATGTTAGCATCCTGATGTGCTATTATGTGAACTAATGTGCAATGAAGGTCATAGTCTGGAAACAGCAATTAAACACCCCTGCACTGCAAGTAAAGCAAAGAAAAAAATTCCCTCATTCAAATCTTTTGTAAACTACCTGTCTCTTGCCTTCAAACTGTGCCCCTAAATATTGAAACCTCTTCAAAGGGAAAGAGTTTCTCCCTAGATACACTGAGATCTGTATTTGTTAGGAAATAAGCTCTCATGGGATCATAATGATATTGCTTGTGAATAAGGACATTATTTATTTTCAATGCAGAAATGTAATTCGACATATCTGGCTGCCAAGTTAGCCAAATATGGCTATTGGCCACAGCATGGGACATGATTAAACATACTGATGAAGTGAGGAGGTTGCTTTTAATTCTCCCATCTGATCTTTCTGCCATATTGAAACATTGGTACTGAACCAGATGAAAGCCCATGTTAGGAATTCTGTAGACTGGAGGCCTGTAGGAATCCTTGTGGAGCTGAATGTGATAAACCAACCATTAAGAGGAATTTTCTTTGCTATTCAGGATGACAGTGCTTCCAAATGCACTGAGAACTGCTCTCCTGCAATCATTGATAGGAGCTGATCCTGGTTGCAAGAACCAAAAAAGAAGCCAGTGTTGGAGGAAAACGTTATTGAGGGTTTTTGAGTCCAATCATTGTCACAGAAATAAAGGAGGGGACAAAGTCATAGTCGCATTTAAGTATGAACATGGTTAAAGTTGTTTATTTGGAGTCATTTGAGGAAGAGTGAGCCCAAATGAGTCAAGTGAATTCCTAAATGAGCAGCAGGGTTTTGGATATGTTGATGTTTGCTGATGGGAGCCTGAAAAGCACTGCAGTAGATGATCTGGAGTTGACAAAGGAATAACTAAAGGTTTCAGTTATGGGTGCTCTGAGATTAGTAACAGTGAGAGGTACAATTGAGGTTTGTCTTTGCAATGGAGGGGGTATGGAATTTGATGCTCTGCTAAGGACAAATAATGCTGAGGCCTTGAACTAGAATGGTCTAGAGAAACCTAAGACAGTGGCCAGTAGGGGTGGTCAAATTGATAAGAAATGTAAAACATTTCAAGTGACGGCTGAAAGCAATTGCCTTCATTCATCTTTGTGGTTTCCATAGAATCCCTATAGTGTGGAAACAGGCCATTCAACTCAACAAGTCCACACCAACCCTCAAAACAGCATTCCATTCCATCCCTATTTTCCATGCACCTAACATAATGTACCTAACCTATATATCCCTGGACACTCTGGGTAATTTAGCATCGCTAATCTACCTAACTTGCACCTCTTTCGACTGTGGGAGGAAACTAGATCACCAAGTGGAAACTCATGCAGACAAGGAGAGAACATACAAACTCCACACAGACTGTCGTTTGAGGGTGGAACCAAACCCTGGTCCCTGCTGTTGTGAGGCAGCAGTGCTAACCACTGAGCCATCGTGTCACCCTTAATGATGGAAATGTTGGTGCTTTTGAACCTGATATCGGCCAAGCAGCTTAAAAATCCAGAAGCAGTGGAGTTATTGAGAGTGGTGATGGAAATGGGTAATCTAAGTACACATGGGAAACTTGATCGTATAACCTCAGATGATATCTATAAGGGACAAAATGAAGATGAAAAAGAAATATGCACCAAGGTCCTTTGGGACATCAGAGGTCATGCTGAGGAATGGTTGGGGATGAGGCAGTGAATAGAGTACAAAGTTATGATTGGAGACTTTTAATGAAAATCTCAGAATGTACCAAGATGAGGACATTCTCAAAAAGCTGGACAAGGAAGGATTGTAGGAATTTTACTGGAAGATTGACCAATGTCACACTTGGAACTATGTTACAGGAAGAACCATCTAGAATTGAAATGTTAGCTTGCTCTCTCTCCACGGATGATTCCTGACCCGCTGTGATTTCCAGCATTTATTATTTTCAGTCCATTTTGCTTTCAGCTAAGGATTGTGGATTATGTTTCAACATTTTCCTCAGGATCCTAATTACACTTATGAAAGTCAAAGGCCGACTGCTATTTCAGGTGGGTGCCCAGGGATAGGCCAATATCAAAATGGCGAAGGCCAGAACGTTTATATTAACAAAATTCTAGTGTTGTCAATTTTAGGTCTTTGTTCCCGCATTAACGTTGTTTTGTGTGAGCTAAAAACCACCTCTATTGGATCTATTACAATTTGAGGATAATTCATGATATTTTGAATGCACATGATTGAAAAAATATGGAGCCTAATACTAGAACATGGTACAGACTAGCTTTTCTCTTCCTAATGATCATTTGAAACACTAATATTTCAACATTATTCTTAGTTGCAAGGAACAATAATTTTATTTGTCTTTGCAAGCCCATGATGGAATATATTTATTAGCCTATTATGCAGTTTGAAATTCTGAGTGATTTGAAATGGAGCCAAGTCAATGTGACAGAATAGATAAAGTACCTCTGGTTTAAGAATCAAGTTGCAGAGCCTAAATTTATTTTCAGTCTTGTGACTTGTTTTCCTTTAGAAAACATTAATAGTACATTCTGCTATTGAGATGTCACCATTTGATGGAATAGTCTGCATAAAACTCTATTTCAATGTGTTTATTCAAGTTCAGCCATTAAGAAAGAGCAGTTGTTACTTGGCTGGAATCAATGTTTGGTTATTACTAAGCGATGAATATAAGCAGTGAAAAAATATTTATTGTAGAATCAAAGTGTTAAAAAAATGCAGTTCCACAATTTCAGTTTGTCAACTTTGTTAGAATTTCTGTCAAATTTGACAGCTGAATTATTAAATGATTTATGGCTTTAAGAAGAGCTTAGTCAATTATTAATTGAATCAAATGTGAGCAGTAACATTTTAGCCTTGCAACTTAACTCCACCCAATTATAAATCCAGAGGTGACTTGCTTTGTCCATTAATTTATGCAGTTTATATCAGGACTCTCCACTACTCAATGGACATGCCTGATAGGTTTCCAGTTTTAATTCTAGATATTTCCAGCTCTACCATTTGGGGTATATTGAAACTATGTTGGTAGACCAGGTTACAACACAGGGGTAAACTCGCCTGCTTAATTTAAAACCAAAAACACAGAAAAGATTTATCCCGTGCAGTAATCTGTGAAAATTCAAAAGGCCAAGAACTAATTAAAGTAAAACTTAACAACTTTATTTCTTAAAGTAAAACCGAGAATAATTAACTAACAACTATTTACAACTCTTTCCTCTAACATATCTTTTACCTTTCCTTCTATAATATTAATCTGATAAAACTCCCGATTACGATTTATAAAACAAAACTTCTTGTCTCAAAACCAGGCAGCTTTCATTCTTCTCTGTATTTCAGTTTTCTTATCTTCTTCTTGGGGATTCTGGTTCACGCATTACTGATTGGTAACTTTAAGAAAGCTAACTTTAAGAGAGCTATGTTTCAGTCTGTCTTTTAAATGCTGGTGGCTTGGCAGTTCTCCCCTCAATTATTCAATTTTCCCCAGTCTTGGGATCGGAAGCTTCAAGTGGATATCAAGCAGGAAGAATATTGAAGGACTTTCCCATCACAGACTGTACCACAGCAGAGATGGGAAGTCAGCAGGGTTCCTCCAAGTCAACCTCTTGACAGATTAAATACCCACCTCTGCAACCCCAAAGCATCGAGTTGTGTCATTGGCCTTTAAGATTGTCAATATACTAAATGCAAAGTGGATTAGAGTTTGGTATTTTTTGGGGTATAATTTAAACTGATCTAATTCAAATCTGTTTTGTCGTTTCCAGGCAACCAGCTAATCAAGTTGTTCGACCAAATGTTACATTACATATTTTTTCAGAACATTTGGTTCTGTCGGATAATTCTGTTGTTTTCAATTCTCTTAAAGATACAGTACACCAACATCTTCATAACATATAGCCACTATCAGCACTGCTCGGCAACAGTAATGTTCTCTTCAAGGATTCATGTGACGTTGCTGTTCCTTTAACAAGGTGATGTTGTCCTTGCTTTTCTTCAAAAGGTGTCGTAAAAGGCAGGGCTTCTGATTTGTCTGGGTTAGCCCAGTTTGCTTATGGCTAACAGATACTACCTAAGGCAACAATCAGGTAAAAGAAATTTTAGGCTTTTTTGTTAAAACATGTGTACAATTAGGGAGAGTGGCCAGTTCTCCCAATTCAGGGACTTTTCTAGTTTGTTTTTAGTTTTAGTTGGAAACTCAGAGAAGCTGCCAGAGTGAAAGAGGTTCCAGGCTTCAGCAAATGACCCCTAGCTGATTGTCTCTGCCATCTCACTCTCCTGTAAGAACTTGTGTTTGAATTTACCTTTTTGCCAAGGGGTGTGTTGATGGGATATTGCAGGAAATCGGAATAGCTCTTTAAGTTGCGGGGGACATCGTGTCAGGTTTTCAAATCGTTGTTATTCCAAATCCTTTTTTCTTTTGTTTGTGTTTCCTTCAGTGGTGTGCAAATAAATTCTGTTCTACTTGAACCCAAGTGGTTTGACCAACTGCATCAATTGGGAAATCCACCTTAACATCTGCCTGAAACTATTGGAAAAGTTGGGACCTGGGCTACTTTTTTGCAATGTCTTGAGTTGGCTTGGCCTGGTCCATAACATTTCATCAACTGGATCTGAAAGGGAAATAGGATCTGGAAGGGAATGTTTTCTCCTGTGTATCTGGTACATGTATTTTTGGGAGCATCAAGAACAACGTTTACAAGGATGTGATGAAGCAGGATCTGACAGTGTACTGCTGACCTCATGGCTGTAATTTTCTGGCTTCTCCCATGGTTGCAGAGGTGGGTATTTAATCTGTCAAGAGGTTGACTTGGAGGAACTCTGCCAACTTCCCATCTCTGCTGTGGTACAGTCTGTGATGGGAAAGCCCTTCAATATTCTTCCTGCTTGATATCCACTTGAAGCTTCCGATCCCAAACAAAGCGTTTGTCAAAAGGATACTTATTAGCAAGTATTCCATTCATTGGAATTTACTTGCAATTAATTCAAATAAATCAATTTGTGTGGATTTTGATTTTGCTGCCAATTGCAAGCTCTGTGTCATTTTTATATTTCTGCTTCAAACCCTTCAACAAGAGTCAAGGATGGAACTGAAATGTTCTCAATGTTTAGGCTGAAGAAGGGGGAGAAGCGTGCCAGGTGATACTGCAGCAGATCAGGGAACTCCTGTGAGAAATTTCTGAGACTCTGAGGAGACCAGAAATCAAGTGGACCCCCAGCTCTAGTTTTTTGAGGAGAGTTTGTTCAGAGGAGCTGCCACAGAGCTCAGCTGCCTCTGCAGTCAGATGTACAGCCGCCTCTGACTCCAAGGTTAGTGTGGGACAATGGCAAATACATTTAAATGGACAAGGGTATGAAGACAGCTGGCTACAGTGAACTAGAAAAATAGGTTAAATTCTCAGTCATTAAAAATGTTGTTGCAAAATTTAAGATTTTGTTATGACTGTGATAGGAAGAATATGCTAATCAACCCCACTACTCCACCAGATGTACCCTGAATTTAAATGGATTGATTAAATCAACAAAATGGTCAATTGTTTCTACTTTGCATGACCATCCAGAATAAATTATACTTCCAGTAGTCTTTTTTAAATGAATTCGAAATAATGCATTTATTATAGTCAAAATTTATTATTAAAAGAAATAGAAAACATTGGTTAACATCTAAACTATGATCCATAATTAGAATTCTTTCCCTTTAAACCCAAACTCAGAATTTCTTGTACACGCAAATAAAAAATCACAGACAATATTTCTGGAGAGATAATGGTTTTAAAAAAAGGGAAAAACATCCCTGTCAGTCAAAGTCTAAAAACTGAGATTATTGTTGACAAAACTGAATCATTGACAAATCAGAGACTGATGGATGATATTTAAATCTGATTGCAATTAACTTAGATCCAAATAGTTGGAAAATGATCACATTCCAGTTTTTCATATTTTACAAGGTACTCCAAAATATTGGTATTTGGAAACTTCATCCAATTCTAAGAAACTTCTACTCAGAAAAAGGCAAGAGACTTGAAGCTTCTTGTATGTCTTCCTTACTGACATGTTGCATCCATTAAACAGAAAACTAAATACAGAAAGAGTTGTTCAGCAACTACTAGCATATAACATCAAAGTCTTTTCAATATCAATAAGTAAGGGCATAAAGAGTCTACAAGGCAATTTAAGTGTGTGGGCAAACATTTGACAGAAGGACAATCTTGGAAAATGTGAATTTGTCCAGTTTAGTAGGAAAATTTTTTAAAAAGCTGAATATAATTTAAATGGAGAGATTGTAGAACTTAGAGGTACAGAAGGGCTTAGGTGACCTGGTACTTGAATCTCAGAAAGTAAGCAGGTATGGCAACTGATTAGGAAGGCAACTAGAATGTTGTTTAATATGAGGGGGAATGAGGTATGAAATAGATAAGTTGTTGCTACAGGTACACTAGAAGCAGTTCAAAGACCTTTCTATACTGATTCCTGGAATGACGGAGTTATTTTGTTTTTAAATGTTGAAGAGGTAGACCCTATATTCACTGACTGAGACCTGAATGTACTGAACGTAAGAGATTCTGAGGAGACCTGACAAAATCAGGTGCCTTGAGGTTTATTTCAAACTCAAGCTATTCAAAAGGCTATGGGATCACAGAGTGACACAAGTCTGAGTTTTGTGCTTGCAGATGTTACTGTACATTACACACATACAGAGCTATGACCATTGCACAGAAAGAATAATTGAAAATGAGGTGGGTGCCTTTTATACTGGAATATTGCATAGTATAACATCATGTAGCTGGCATTAATAATAAAGTGTTTGCTTGTTCTGTAATCTTTGTCATCATACAACAGATGCTGACACGATGCTTCTTTTTATGGACCACACTAGAACGAGGGGGCATGATTTGAAAATAACGACTTTCCCATTTAAAACAGAAATGAGGAGAAATTGGTCTGTTGAATTCTCTTTCCCAGAGACCAACGGAGGCAAGGTCATTAAATATTTTGAAGGTTGTATTAAGTAGATGCTGAGTTGACAAGGGAGTCCAAGATTATAGGAGATAAACAGAAAAGTAGAATTAAGGCCACAAAGACAGTAGAACTGACTTGAGGCAATTATTCCTGCTCCTACTTTGTATGTTTGTATGTATGTTCATCCTGATGATCATGTATTACCTGAGTTTTGCCCTTTCTTTTCTTGCCTTGGGCTGTTTAGGGCCTGCAATATCATTTTCGTCATATTAGTGATCCAGCAGCCCATTTATCATGCAGTTCAGGAACATCCTTTTTCCTGAGACTAATAATGAATAACAATCAGTGGAATAGAACAGGAGGGTTTGCTGTTATATAAGGGTTCCCCCCATTCACACTGAAGAGTGATTCAAATAATAATTTTTCAATTTGATGGAATGGTCCCAGAGTCAGGAGAATTTGTCGATACCATATACTATAATCTTCTGAAGTATTACTGTGATGATACTATGGCTTTAAGATGTGTATTATGCTCTTTTGTTATTGAAAAAATGTTGAAACAGATTTGTCAAATGGTCTACTCAGAGCCAATAGTGGAAACAATTTGTGAAGCCTTGGGTTTTTTTAAAAGTTAGAATGATAGAAGCAGCCTGACTGGGTAGGGTCAAGTTCCCACAGATTAGGATTTTTAATTTAGTTTTCAGTAGATGTTGGGGTCTTGAAGCAGGATGTGGATACTCTTATTTCCCTCTCTCTTATAGCTTTCTTCCTGCTGCCAGAATTGCAGAGACTATCTATGTTACTGAATTTGTCTTTGCCAAGGGTGTGCTTATGGGATGTTGTTATAGTGGAACAATTAATGAGTAGTTTATTATGTTAAGTATTTCAGTAAGTTACAGTTAAGCCAATTATTTTCTTTTATTTTCATTTTGTCTGTTATTTAACTGTAGTGTATGAATAAAGTGTGTTTTACTTTGAGCCTGGGAGTTTGACCAATTGAATTGCATTCAGAATGCAATTCCTGTCACTTACCTTTAAAGTAAGGAAAGGTTGAGCTCTAAGCTATCTCCTCGACATGTTTTCAGGGGGTTTGGTCTGGTCCATCACAACTCACACACTTTGTCTTAATGGAAAATATCTGGTGCTAGTAATTTGTCTCTCCAGTCCCATTATTTTGTGGATGCTAAGTTTCATTAATTCCTCTTTCTGCCTCAACATTCATTTCCTTGAAATGAGCACAAGCATATTCCTTGACTGCAAGTAACGATACCAAGTAATTATTCAATAAAAGCTTCACTGACCACATCGCTATTATTATCTGTTAAATGGTCCACCATGCTTTTGGCTACACTATTTCTCCTAATATTTTTGTGTTGAATTCAATTTTCTTTGCAAGTTTCTTTCCATGCTCCCTTTTTGTAGCTCTTGTCTCATTCTCCACCATTTGTTCTTCGTTTTAGTTTTTTTTTTCATTTGCTGGGATCTGTGTAATTTCTGCTTTTGCTTTTAGTTTTCTGTTGTCTCTCAGCTCCAGCCAACCATGGCTTCTTTAAGTTCATAGAGTTCTTATGCCTTAAGAACATGTAGTGACTGCATCACATTAAGTTCACTTTTGAACGTTATTTTTGGTCTCATTTTCAGGAGATGACAAGTGAGTTCACTCAGTGAAACTAGCCACAATTTGCAAAATGTTTGACAATTTTTGTGCTTCAGCTGATCTCTGGCAAATGAAATTCAGTGGGGTAAAGGTGCAAAGCAGCTGGTATCACTTTTTTTCTACTCTCAGCTGTGACCATTGTTGTAAAGTGAGTCTTATTGATTATGCTGGGAATGATGAAATACAGTGTGAGAGCAGAAAGTGGTACTCTATATTTTCTATTATATACTAGCTTTCCTGCAATAAAAGTTCACCCGATACATCATTATCTTGTGGAATTATGTACAAAGTCTTTCCAGCTGCAAACTTTTAAAAATAGATTATAGTGCAACCTGAGTATCTCTTGAAACCTCTTGATTGTCTATATTGCTTCTGTATTTAGGATACAATTTCACCGCACAGGATTCCATATGATGTTTTAAAGTCTTCTGTGTTATTTGCATAGTAAAATGCAACAGTATATATTTGATTCACGCTGAATATTCAGCGTAATACAACATTGATTTTGACTAGCTTTACTGTACAGGTAACTTCTTTTCAATGATTTTTATGTGACAATTTTGATTATGTAATTTTGCAGAATATACATATGATCAGAGTGCTAAATCTATTTATATTATCAGATACATTCAATATTCCTGCATCTATCTACAAACTCAGAATGGATTTGATGAGCTGGATGACTTCCTTCTATATGGGAATAACCCGACATTTCTCACTAAAGGTCCACCAAAGCCAATATGTAGCTTGGAATTCTCCATGGAATTGCAAAGAGTTCTTTTAATGCCTTCACACATCTCAGTAAGAAAGATGGTAAAGAGCAACGCTTTGAATACTAAAACCTGAAGGACTCCAGCAGTAACAGCCCCTGCACCAGAACCACTGGTGTAAATAATTAACTTATAAGTAGCTAGTTCCTCATTCATTCCAAAATCACCCTGTTAATCCTCGAGGTCTCAATCTTATTTATAGCCTTTTGTGCCTCACTTAGTCTAAATGCTTTTTGAAAATCAAAATTCAGAATTTTGATCATACTTATGACATCCACTAATTTAGAAATTTCCTGATAAATTCAATCAGATTGCTGAGACGTGAATTTCTTTTCCACAGGCCATGTTAACATTCACTAATATCCCCTTGCCTGTCAGGATGATTGCAGTATGCAATTGCAATTATCCCTCCGGATAACCGTCCTATAAGTAAAAGCACACTAATGAAACTGTCATTTCCTGTTTCTGAATTATTCTTCTCTATTACTAAGCACCATATGGATGCAGGAAAGCATAGTGTGTTGATCACTCTGCATTATTTTGTGAAGGCTAATTGTATATTGACTGGATGAATCAACTTTGATCATAATTGTTGCTCTGTCCTTTCAATGGCAAGGAAATAGAGTAGTTTAATGATCTGCATTCATCCTGCCAATTGATTCTTCAGAGCACCCTTGGAGAGGCACTTGCAGAAGATGTGAATATTCTGGTTCAGATTATAAGAACCTACTATGATTACACCTTGTGCTGTGATTTTAGTTTTATGGTGTCACTTATCTTTTGTCATCCATGGCTTTTTTTTTTGGCAAGTAGAGCTCTTGCCCCTAAAGATTGAAAACCTATTTATTTGCTGTTAATGGACAAAAAAGACCAGTAAGGGTATTAGGCTCATGCAATTATGTGGGGCTTTTTTTTAAAAGGTACTGTGGACTAGTACATAATTCACTATTGATCTGTAAGATAGTCAAAGAGCACATGTACATTTTTGAATATTGATTTAAAATGGGTCAACACAATTTACATACACAGCAATTGAAACTGAACATTCTTTTTAAATTCCACCATTAAATTGTCGTCGAGTATAAGCACAGTTTTGAACAGTGACTTGGTTTTGGAGCACCTCCATTTGCTTCTGTCTGCACTGTGGTTTATTTGAAACTGCTTCTTAGTAAATTTTGGGGTCCTGTTGATCATGGAAGACTGGGAATATGTAATGACTTTAACAGTATGTTATTCATCATCAACAATGACTTGGCAAGAAATTTATATCCCATACTTTTAATTGCAATTAAGTCAGATGAGCTAACACTATGTACTCTGTAGGCAAAAGTAAGGACTGCAGATGCTGGAGATCAGAGTCAAGATTAGTGTAGTGCTGGAAAAGCACAGCAGGTCAGGCAGCATCCGAGGAGCAGGAAAATCGACGTTTCAGGCAGGCCCCTTCATCGGGATTGGAGTGTTCCGAGGCGGAAGATGAGGCGTTCTTCCTCCAGGCGTCAGGTGGTGAGGGAGTGGCGATGGAGGAATCCCAGGTTCTGCATGTCCTCAGCAGAGTGGGAGGGGGAGTTGAAATGTTTGGCCACGGGGCGGTAGGGTTGATTAGTGTGGGTGTCCCAGAGATTCTCTCTAAAGCGCTCTGTGAGAAGGTGTCCAGTCACCCCAATATAAAGGAAATGACATTTGTGGAAGTGCAGGTGAAACTTTGATGGATCTGGAAGGCTCCTCTGGGGCCTCGGATGGAGGTGAAGGGGGAGGTGTGGGCGCAGGTTTTGCAATTCCTGAGGTGGCAGGGGAAGGTACCAGGAGGGGAGGGTGGGTTGTTGAGGGGCTTGGACCTGACCAGGTAGTCACTGGAAAGTGGATAGGAGTGAGGAGGGAAATATATCCCTGTTGGTGGGGTCCGTTTGTAGGTGGCAGAAGTGTCGGCGGATGATGCGGTTTATGTGGAGGTTGGTAGGGTGTAAGGGGGGCTTCTGTCCTTGTTGCGGTTGGAGAGGTGGGGTTTGAGGGTGGAGTTGCGGGACGTGGATGAGATGTGTTGGCGGGTATCTTCAACCATGTGGGAGGGGAAATTATGGTCTTGAAAGAAGGAGGCCATCTGGTGTGTTCTGTGGTGGAACTGGTCCTCCTGGGAGCAGATACAGTGGAGGCGGAGGAATTGGGAATATGGGGTAGCATTTTTGCAGGAGGTAGGGTGGGCGGAGGTGTAATCCAGGTAGTTGTGGGAGTCGGGTTTGTAAAAAATGTCAGTGTTGAGTTGGTTGTCATTGACGGAGATGGAGACATCTAGGAAGGGGAGGGAGGTATCAGAGATGGTCCAGTTGAATTTATGGTCAGGGTGGAATGTGTTGGTGAAGTTGATGAATTGCTCGACCTCCTCGTGGGAGCACGAGGTGACACCGATGCAGTCCCCTCTCCATCCTGGAGGCTCCCAGCCTCATTCCTGATGAAGGACTCCTGCCCGAAACGTCGATTTTCCTGCTCTTTGGATGCTGCCTGACCTGCACCATTCTAATCTTGACTATGTATTCTGTGTTCACCTCCTTTTTGGGAGCTTTAAAATGAATTTAAACATTTTCTTAACCTTTCAAATAAAATACTACTGCACCTATTATATATGGAATTTATATTTTTAATGCAAATGCAATTCTACAATAATAATTAAAATTGCATAATTGAAATTCTGGGAAGAAAAAGAGTGTTAATTTGCACATGCGAAATAAAAAGATGGATTGATACAATTCATGGAGACTTGTCATCAGCCTGGTGTTCACTATTAAGTCAAATGAGGGGACAGAAGCAGAAAATAGTGAACAGGTACAGGATAAGTATTCTAATCATCAGTACCAAGAATAACTCATTAACAGGTTTTGAAAAACTGGAAGGTTAAAAATATAGTTGTTGGATTATTTACAAAGATCTCTTCAGTCAGACTGCGAAAAGGCAAAAAATCAGATTTGATTTTTGGCTCTGCACTGTTTCTGTCACAACAGACAAGGCATGAGCTTCTTCAAAGCCTCCTTCATAGCAAAGCTGCAAATTAAGACTTACTTTGAATGGCAGACCTTTTCTGATTCAAAAGTTACACGATGCAGATTACTCAGATTTCCACTACTCTAGTTAAAAAGGTTACATTCTCAGCTTCAGTTCACGTTTGTTCTAATAGGATTGCATTGTGAGCAAACTAGCCTTCTTCACACCAATATCCTTCTCAGATTTAACACTGTGACAGATTTCTTGAGATCCCAGAGTTGTTGAGACTATTCCATTGTATTCTTTTTTTCTCCCAATGGAAAGTGTATGTGAACCTTGCAACCAGCAGCAACATGCAACCCAGGCAGATGTGGGTACTGATTTAATGCTGACTTCACACTAATGCTGCATTTCAGAGCTCCACAACCCAGACTTCATCTTCAATTAGCCTCTTCCACCTGAATACATGTTCACCCACATGAAGCACTCTCCCACTACTGCTGTTGAAAGGGATCGTGAACAAATTACAGGTACGGTGCTGGACTATTTCTGGCAGTTGTAACATTTTATCCCTTTTGGAGGCTTTCTATATTTGTTTTAATTTTCAGTAGGGTAAAGGGAATAGTCTGGCTTGTGCTGCACTGCCTTTTTGGTTACTTAAACACTTACATAGAAACCTATTGCTTCCAGACTTATATGACTCAGGGCTTCCTTTTAGTGACCAGCATGACTGAGGCAATAAACAAAGGGTGTACAGAATAAGGTGAGCTTCTAAATGAGGGGACGGTTGAAAGGTAAGCTGCAACCTAGACTGACTCTTTTTACTTTTGTTCTACAGGACTTTTGTAAATCACTGGCTGTCACATTGTTTCAATTCCCATCGTAAAAAATTGTAAGTAAAATCAAAATACACATTCCAATGCAATTGAAAAAAACTCATGTTACAGTGCATACAGAAATAGACTAATAGTGTTTATTGTAATGTTTTTTCCATGAACTTTCTTCTCCTAGAAGTCAATATGAACGTAATAGCTAGGATAGACCATGCACATTCTCAAACCTGCACTGCTTTTCACCAATGATTATCTCGCACCTCAACTTCACCTGCCTGCCTCCCTGCTCACAAAAACTCTTGTTATCACAATAGATCAAAAACTACCTTTTTCCACCTTAAATATCTTTTACAATGTTATAGGCTTACCACTTTGGGATGATCAATTCTGAATTTTCAGATCTCTTTGATTAAAGAAACTTTTCCTTATTTCAGTTTTAAATGATTGATTGTCTCCTGATCTTCAAGTTTTTCTCCTGTGTTCTTTGATTCCCAAACTAGGGAAAAAGCTTCTAGATGCCAATGCAGTCTACAAAAATAAAAGGTGATCTTATTGAGACATACAGGTTTCTAAAGCAGCTTGTTTCAGAGGGTACAGGCCCAAACATACACAGCCTCTCACCACAGGATATCCCTCTCGTATCAGTATCCAATCCTATTTAAGAATCATAGAATCCCCAGAGTGTGGAAACAGGCCATTCAACCCAAAGGTCCATACCGGTCCTCCGAAGAGCATCCCATCCAAACCCATCCCCCAATAACCTTGCTTTTCCTATGGCTACTACATGTAACCTGTACATTCCTGAACACAATGGGAAATTTAGCCAATCCACCTAACTTGCACATCTTTGGACTGTGGAAGAAACCAGAGCATCCGGAGGAAACCCACGCAGATACAGAGAGAACATGTAAACTCCACACAGACAGTCACCTCAGGATGAAATTGAGCCTAGGTCCCTGTCACTGTGAGTCAGCAGTGCTAACCACTGAACCACTGTGCCGCCCAATATCTCCCCTTAAGTATGGAGACCAACACTGTACAGTTGCCAGTTCACCAATGTACTTATCTCTCTTTCCATGACGATCTCACAGCTTATATTCCCAAATATTTTTGTTCTGTTAGTAAACTTGGATAGGTTGTTCACTGTAAAGATGCAATCAGGGAACTCCTTTTGGAATATGAGTTCCCTGATTGAGCCCTGGCTGACAGATAAAAAGGGGAGTTTTAGAGATACTGGCATTCTGGTAGCTAACTCTGACTGAGACAGTGCTAAAGTCCAGGACTACTCATGTCTAAATAAAGGATGACTCAATGATGGATATTGGCCTCTATGGAGTTATTTCACTCACTGTTTCTTCATCCATACTAATACATTATGCCAAATTCCATTAGCCTTTACCTTGAATGGCACCTTGTTGAATGTCTTTTGGAAATATATGTGTCCTATCTATTGTTTACCCTTATCTCCCATTTTAGTTTTGCTTCATATATTTGTCAAAATTTTCTTTTCATAGAACCATGTTTACATTGTCTGACCATACTATGATTAACAAAGTCCATTGTTTTAACTTCCATAATAATAGATTTCAGTATGTTCCCAGTGACTCATGTTGAGCTAACTGATCATACTTCCATTTTAAAATAATATTTTATGGTTAGTAGGTTTTGTGGGCTGATCCAGCATTTATTGACCATCCCTGATTTCCCTTGACAAGGTGTTGGTGAGTTACCAACTAAACTGCTTGAGTCAGCTTGGTGTAGATGCACCCACAATGCTGATAGGGTGGCTGTTCTTAGATTTTCACCTAGTCATACCAAAGGAATGGCAATATATTTTCAAGTCAGAATGGTGAGCCGTTTAGAGAAGAACTTGCAGGGATGGTATTCCCATGTATCTGATGCCTTTGTCTTTCTAGAATATCATGGTCATGGAAGGTGCTGTGTAAGGAACATTGATGAATATCTGGAGTGCGTCCTGTAGATGGTGTACACTGCTGCTACTTAGTATTCAGTGGTGGAGAGATGTATTGGCACCACATTCACAATCATGTGGACCACTTTGTGCTGGATGCTGTCAAGCTTCTTGAGTGTTGTTGAAGCTGCACTTTTCAAGTAAGTGGGGAGTATTCCAACATGCACTTGACTTCAGCCTTGTAAATGGTGGACAAGCTGTGGAGAGTCAGGAGATGGGCTAATCACAATAGAATTCCTAGCCTCTGACCAGCTTTATGGCTTATATGCTGGTCCAGTTTTTTAGATTAGGTTAGATTCCATACAGTATGGAAACAGGCCCTTCGTCCCAACAAGTCCACACTGACCCTCCGAAGAGTAACCCACCCAGACCCAGTCCCCTACCCTAAATTTACCCCTGACTAATGCACCTAACACTATGGGCAATTCACCTGACCTGCACATCTTTGGATTATGGGAGGAAACCGAAACACCTGGAGGAAACCCACACAGACACTGAGAGAAGGTACAAACTTTACACAGACAGTTGCCCGATGTGGGCATCAAATCCGGGTCTCTGGCGTTGTGAGGCAGCAGTGCTAACCACTGAGCCACTGTGCCACCCAGTTAAATTGTTGGGGAATTCAAGCCCCTAGAATGTTCATAATGTGGGATTTATTAATGTTGATGTCATTGAATGTCAAGAGATGATGGTTAAATTCTCTCTTGCTGGAGATTGTTATTGCCTGGCAATTAACTGACACAGATATTACTTTCCACTTCTCAGCCCAAGCCTAGATATTGCTCAGGTCCTCAGGATCGCCACCTGGCATTGACCTAGGAACCAGAAATGAGAATGGCAAACTCAATTTTGTCAGCACTTCAAAGTCCTCCTCACTAACATCTGCGGGCTAGTGCCAAAATTGTGAGATCTATCTGACAGACTAATCAATAAACTAGTCATACTCATGGAAATATTAAATCTACTGTCAATTTAGGTTAAGATATAGGTCAATAGAGATGTAATGGCAAACTTTTTTATGTTAGTCCAGAAAAAACAGAATAGATGCACTCTAACAAATAAAACAGTCTAAGAGAATACTGTTCATCCATGCTAAACCAAAACAGTCAAACCCAAAGAAAGGACATATTGTACAAAGCTAGATAGCAGCTTGGACAGAATTTACAAAACAGCAAAGAATTATAAAAAGATTAATAAGGAGGGAAAATTCAGTACATAAGAGAAAGTTAGCTAAAAATATCAAAACAGAAAAACGTTTCTTCAGATATTTTAAAAAAGCAAAATTAACAAAGTAAGTGTTGCTCCTACAGAAAATGAATCTCAGGAATTAAGTACTGCTCACTGCACTTATGGAAGGATGTTATTGTGTTGGAAGCAACTCCGAGAAGGTTTACTCGACTAATACCTGGAATGAGTGGTTTGCCTTATGAGGAAAAGTTAGACTGGTTAGATATGTATCCTCTGGATTTTACAAGTGTCAGAGGTCATAAGATCTTGCAGGAGACTTGACTGAGTGGATGTGGCTAGGATATTTCCTCCTGTGAGCAAATCTAGAACTAGGGGTCATAGTTTATATAAAAAAAAAGGGGTTGCCCATTTAAGGAAAGATAGGCAACTTTTGTTTTCTCTGAGGGTTCTGGAATTCCCTTCTTCAAAAAGGGGTGGATGCATCATCTTTAAATATTTATCAGGCAGAGTGTAAATCAGACTCTGATTACCAAGGGGATGAAAGATTATCAAGAGTATGTAGGAATACAGAGTTGAAGTTAAAATCAGATCAGCCATGGAGCAAGCTGAATAGGCCTCCTCTTGTCCCTTGTTCGTATGTAATTTACAGACATTGTCTCAGAAGGTCCCATCATTATTCCCGGGTTTGTCCTGTCCAATCAGTTAGATGGATCCTGAAGAATTGGTGGCGCTGATGTACAGGGACTTACCATGGGAGTCCTCAACTTGGACCCCATACTCCAGGAAGTTTCATAATATCAGGCTGAATGTAGGCAAGGAAACATCCTGCTGATTGCCACATACTCAGTAGTAGGGCAGTAAGGGAGCAGAACATTCTCTGAGTGGGGTAATTCAAAGTCCATCCTTAACAGTGGCTTGGCAGCAGCGCTGACTAAAGAACCATAGCTGCTGGTCTGAGTCTATGACAGGTGGTGAAAGAACTAACAAGAGGGAAAAACATACTTGTACCCAACATCACCAATCTGGCAGCTGCAGATGCACCTGTCATGCTAGTATCAGTAAGAGTGGCCACCACAGTCCTGTAGAGACAGCTCTTGTCTTCACATTGAGTATTACATCCTTTCTGTTGTGAGGCACTCCCACTATGCTAAATAAAATGGATTTTATAGTCCAGACTATCCCTATTCTCTATTACCACCATATTCGATGAAGAGGGCAGGCTAGGAGTAGTAACAGGTACACCTAAAAATGAGGTGGCACCTGGTGAGGTTACAAAAAAGGATGAATCAGTATAAGCAGAAAGTGAAAGATAGAGCTAAATGGTTCTACAACCAACAGATCAGATCTAAGGTCTGCAATGTCTGATTGGGAATGGATAAATAAACAACTCGCTGGATAGGAGATTCCATTTCTGCATATTCAATGAAGAAGGAGTCCAGCCCATTGTTGTAAAAGGAAAGGCTGTAAGTGCTGAGATCCATCTCAGCCTCCTGTGGAGATCCTTTGCATCACAGTCTTCAGTTAATTTGATTCATGCAAAGGTATGGACACTGACAATATTTCAGCAAGGGTACTGAAAAATTGCATGACTTCACTTAGAATCTGCCATATTCTGAGTCAAAATGTTCCAATACAGTTACAATAAATTGCTGGCAATGTGGAAATTTGTCCAGGTATGTCCTGTAAAAAAAAAAAGGACATATTCAACCTGGCTAATTATCAATCCATCAGTTTAATTTTGATGATCAATAAGGGGAAGGGGAAGTAACATCAGCAGTGTTAAGAAGCACTTGCTTAATAATAACTTGCTCATTGATGCTGAGTTTGGGTTTTGGCAATTTAGCTCCTGAACATATTATAGCCTTGGTTGAGACATGATCAGACGAGTTTAACTCCAGAGGAAGTCCGACATTGAGACTGCATTTGGGGACTGTTTACTATGAAACAGTTGTTGGAAAATCATAGCCAGTACGTATACATCTCTGCAGCTTCTTGTTTTGGAATTTCAGGACATAGGCCATCACATCCTGAGGATTTGTCAGATCTTACTCCCTTTACTTCCTGCAATATTTTATCACCACTGATATTCATTTTGTTAAGTCTCTTACTCCCAATAAGCATCTTGGTTACCCTTAATTTCTGGTAACTGATTTGAGCGTTCGAATGTGAATACAGTAACAAAATATTGGATCAATATGTCTGCCATTTCCTCTTTCCCCATTACAATTTCTCTTGCCTCTCCCTCGTACGGAGCAATACATCTTTTAATATTCTTTTTATATACTTGTAAAAATTCTAACAATCTGTGTTATATTCCTACTTAATTTATCACCTCTTCTATTTATCCCTTTGTTGTCAATTTTTTTTACTGCTTGCTTATTTGTCAAACACTGCCAAACTCAGGCTTATTACTATGTTTTTGAAACACTGACAATTCTTTTTAAAAACATCCTGTTCTTAACTTCCCTCAGCAGCCACAGGATATTACTTGCTGAGACTTTATTCTTCAACTTTTTGAATTTTCTTGAACTTTTTGAATTATTTCTTTATATTGTTCCTCAATTTCAGTCTAACCATCTTATTATCCTTAGTCAGCTCTCCCTTTGTATCCACAAAAAGAGCAATGTTTAAGATTCATGTTTGAGTGCGAGTATGTTTCTTTTGAACTCAATATGGAATTATAATCACTTTTTCCCAGAGGACCTTTATCAATAAATTACTAATTAAACTTGCCTCACTGCAAACTACAAGATTTAATCTACATTTCGTTTCAAGGAATAAATGCAAAAGTATTTTCTGCAAATTCATCTTTCAGATTATCTTTGCCAATTTGATTTGTGCAGTCCATATGCAGAGTTGGAGATCGCTCCCCCGCGCCCCCCGCCCTCCCCTCCCCCCACCCCCCCCCCACTCCCCACCATATAGCTACTATTACGAAACCAGCAGCCCACATTCTATCATAGCCAATACTCTTTTTCACTGGTATCCTTATTTCATCCTTTATTATCATGCTGTTCTTTCTCCTTTTACATGCTACTTGTCTTTTTGAAGTGTTGCTTATCCTGGAATATTTATTTGCCAACCTTGTTCACTTTGAAACCATGTCTCTGCAATAGCAGTTCTGTTGTGATCCCAGTTGACGGTAATACTGGACAAGTCAGATCCTAGAGGGAAACCTTAGCTTGATAAATTAGGATTTTAATTTTTGCAGTTTGTTACCATGGGGATTAGTTACTGAACATACTTACATCTGACAATGTACTTCACAAAGAACACAAGTCTATTATATAAAAGAAAACAAGGTCTCCCACTGTCTCACCTTCACAGAGCTGAAACCACACATCTATTTAATTTAAATTCTCAAAAGATAATATATTATATACCTTTATCACAACTAGATATTAGATTCCTTACAGTGTGGAAACAGGACCTTCGGCCCAACAAGTCCACACCGACCCTCTGAAGAGCAGCCCATCTACACCCAACTCCCTCTGACTAATGCACCTAACACTATGGACATTTTGGCATGGCCAATCCACCTGACTTGCACATTTTTGGATGGAAACCCACGAAGACACAAAGCGAATGGGCAAAACTCCACACAGTTGCCCAAGGTTGGAATCAAACTCTGGTTCCTGGCACTGAGAGGCTGTAGCACTAACGACTGAGTCACCATGCCACCTCTGAACCTTATCTCTCTATATGTGCCATTAGTTCATCTTAGTCATTATGAATTATTTCACATACAGAACCTTTTTGTTAAGTATCATTGTTTGCATTGATCTTATTTGCAAGTTTAAACTCAGTTCCTTACTGTACCACTCTGTCTTCTTTATTACCTTGACTTTTCCTTCTAATTTACTACATCTTCTTTTACCTCTTTAACATTTAATTTGTTTGAATCCATATCCACAACCTTAGTTACATTATGTGATTCCTACTGATATCATTACTGGAGTCTGGGTTGATAAGCTTTTTTCGCTTTTCTCTTTCAATCAAAGACAATGCTGAAGATTTGATTTTAACAATAAAACAGAAGTTCATTATGCAACAGAAATGAAAAAAAATTGAACTCACTGAAATATTTGCATATAACACAAGTTTAAATATTTCAAAATTACCAGTAAAGTACAATGCAATTAATCCCAACAGCATCCTTTTGCAGTGCCCAAGCTAGTGTGAACTCACTTCTCTATCAACTCGCTTGGAAGTGACTTAACTGGCTTTATTTCCTGGTCTTGAAATCTGAAGGCCTCTTCTTTAAGGTTTGATGCAAGTGAGCTCAGACTTTCCCAGTTTCAAATATTAATACATACCAAGGTTTTAATCAAAGGTTTTTCATCTGAAACTTTCAATCAAAACTCCTAGCATGGAAGCAACTTGTTTCTTAACAGTTCTAAGCTATCTCCCTTTTTCAGGAGAAACTCTTTAACACATCCAATTTCTACCAACACCTCTGCAAACTACATATAAAAGATTTCTTCAAGTTATGGGTGTTTTCCGTAAGCCGAAAGGAGCAAATTTCCAGATCCTTATAACAGCTGCCTAATGCATAACTGTTTCCACTGTGCCCTTGTAAAACTCATCTAACTTAAAAAAAAATCACAGTCCTGTAAGGTTCTCTATCATATAGCATTGATGGTCTTCACCCAGTTTGCATTTGCTAGAACAGGATATAGGGTATCTGCCTTTGAATCTAATGCAGCTGAGTCCTGACATCCGCAGAGAGAGCTTTGTCCTCTCCAATGTCCTTCTCCTATTTGCTCAGTTCCTTAGAATTGTTATGACACAGTGGTAAACCCCTCTGTTTTTTTTAATAGATATTTTTATTGAAAATTTAACATGCTTTTACACGTTTACAGAAGAAAACTAAAAAAAAACAAGTATAAACATTGATATACAATTAAATCTTAAATAAATAATAGCCAAAATCTATCAAACAGAAAAAAAAGAAATACCGAGAGAAAAAAAACTCAACTAACTACTCATCTAACCTACAACTAACCAGAGTGTATGATTAAATCTCTTACATTATTCAAGAGAAAAAAAAATGATGGATAACACAGAAATTGAGTTGTGAGATACATGCTTGGAATATGTTAACATCAGATCATAACAAAACCCGTATTCATGCGGGATTCCTCTTCTAAGGGAGGTGGACAGCTAGGTTCACCCTCCTCAGGGAAATGGACAGCTAGGTTCACCCTCTCAATTAAATAAAGGCCCTTGTTAGGATGACTGAGATATCTGTATTTGTGTAATTCAAGAAGGGCTGCCATATTTTATGGAATAATTCAGGGTTTTTTTGTAAGGAAGTCAGGGGGAGTATATATTCCATAATTATTCTGTGCCAATTCGAAGGTCCATGAAGGCCCTTTGCCACCCAGTTTACCAAAATGTTTTTACTTGCACAGAAAGAGAGAATGGAAAATGATCTCTTCCCTGTCGTAATTTCAGGTGTTCTTTATCCAATAAATGTGTCTCCTATAGGGGAGCTATATCAACCCTTTCTTTCTTGAGATTTGATAATATTTTCTTCCTTTTGATTGGTGAATTACTCCCTGTGACATTCCAGGTGCACCATTTAATCAACTGATTAACCATAATCACCGGGCAAGTCCGAGACCCCTCGGGAGAAGAAACTGTATCCAAAACATCCTGAGCATAGAGCATATAACATTCACAAAAATGAAGGCTCTCTAATACACTCAGATCAATATAATAAAAAACTATTTCTAAATAAAAAAATATAAAACATATTTAAACGGAGATCTTCCCCCTTGTTCCCAGGGGGCATCACTTCCTTTCCAAAAGACCATCATAACCTCTCCCAACCAGTGCCCCACCCTTGACCCAGGCACCC
>NC_057712.1:22200562-22215481 GCF_004010195.1 Chiloscyllium plagiosum | reverse complement strand
TGGATATATTTGGTAATGTTAATACCATGTATGAACATATATGACTATAAAATTACACTCTCAGCGAATAATAATTAAATATAGTAATACAAAATAACAGGGGAAACAACCCCGCTCCTAAGGACAGAGATAAAATAGGATAAGGTAACCATCTCCCCCACCCCCCACCTACATTAACTAGACCCCCTGGCCTATATATATTAAAAAAAGTGAGAAAATCGCTAAGTGAAGAATAAATAAATAAACCCCTCTCCCCATCCCCTGGAGATAATATTAAACAGTAAGGTAATGAAAGGAAAAAAAAGGGGTAAACCGGGGTGGGGTAGGGCAAAACAACATCAATTAACTCTTTCAATTTATCTAAGAGAGTCCAAAAATCCCTTGGCCTTCTCTGGTGATCCTAAGTTATATATGGACTCTTCATGACTGAAGCGTAGCGTGGCTGGGAAGTGCAAGGAGTACAGAATGTTTAAGTCCCTTACATGCTTCTTCGCTTTGTCAAATGCCTTCCTCTTTCAGACCAAAGCTGGGAAAAAGTCCTGAAATAACATAATCTTGGATTCTTTATAAATCATGGCTTGGGGATCTTTCCCAAGATTTCTGGAAGCTTCCAAGAGCATCTGCCTCTCCTTGTAGCTCTGGAGCCGGAACAGGACTCGGGGGGAGCGCTGATTCGAGCCGGGCCCGTGTATTGCAACCTGGTAGGCCCATTTCACCCTGATCCAGTCTCCAGATTTAACAGCAGTGGAAGCCACTGCTCGAGGAACATTATAAGCTGGCATTCTTCTTCCCGTTCGGGAAGGCCCAGCAAATTAATATTTTTTCGACGACCTTGATTCTCAAGGTCATCAATGTTATTTTCTAAGGTCCGGACTTGCTGTTCGAGAGTCTGGACCCGATCCACGGTCGATTCTGATATTGTCTCAGAGGTCGCGGCCTTTAGCTCCGCCCCTCCGACTCGTCGCTCAATTTCCTCAATGTCTCGATCGTGCTTTTGTAGTACGGCCGAGAGTGAATTCCATTGGCTCCGGGACTCTTCGATGAAGGCGTCGATCTTCGTGTCAAGTTTGGAGATTATTTCTGCAAGGCTCGCCACCGTAGGTAAGTCCCCCGGAGCGGCTGCGGACGCTTTTGCTGTAGCTGGGGAGGGTGGGGGAGGGGCTCCTGCCTGCTGAGAACAGCGGGCTCCTTTCCCCCTAGTCATTTTTACAGGAGACGAGACTGTTTAAGTTTAGTACTGAGCAACTAATTACATTAAGTAAAAACTATTTTAAATGATTTGGTAAGTGTGGGAGATGCGGGTGACCCACTTTGCCCAAGTCTTGGGAGGAGCTCTATAGACTCAGACTTGCTGAGTCGCCGCCATCTTGGATTCCCCGTAAACCCCTCTGTTAATTAAACTAAACACCCAGGAAAGCTCACCTCACCTCATAATCTGTTAAAATATGAGTGACGGAGTTCCCAAATTCCACTATTTAAAGAAAATAATATCAATTTATTCTTTAACTCTAGAAATGAACATTAAATAACAACTATTCACAATTTTAAACACTTCTTTCTCTTAAATGCTTATTACCTGCCTCCAACTCTATAACAACATACTGTTCCAATAAGACACTTACTAAAATTAAGTCAAATTAATTTCAAAACCATACAGCAGCTGTCGTCTTCAGTGTCTGTCATCTCTCAACTGAAGATCTCCCTGGGTCATCGTCTTTCTTTTTGCTATGAAGATATTTCATATGAAAAGGTACCTTTGATAGAGAGTGTTTCAATCTTTTGGGTCTCTCTTTCTCTCGATGGCCGTTACTCTCTCTGATTTTCTAAATGCCTGCTTTTTTAATATCCCCAACATTGGATCATCTAATTGGTGGAGAAAGTGAGGTCTGCAGATGCTGGAGATCAGAGCTGAAAATGTGTTGCTGGAAAAACGCAGCAGGTCAGGCAGCATCCAGGGCACAGGAGAATCGACGTTTCGGGCATAAGCCCTTCTTCAGGAAGGCTTATGCCCGAAACGTCGATTCTCCTGTTTCCTGGATGCTGCCTGACCTTCTGCGCTTTTCCAGCAACACATTTTCAGCTCATCTAATTGGTTCCAGGTAAATTCAAACTCGATTAGGTTTTAGTATCCTGGGGCATAATTTAAACTGGTTGAAGTTGAATTGTTGTCAAAACAGCAACCAACTCAGGTATCCATTTTACAGCCAAATGTTAGATATTTTCAATTTTCCAGTGCACTCTGACACTGGTATCTAGTCATATGATACAGGTGCTTGTAAGCTCTCAGTGCAGAACAGCATTCACTCTCTCTTAAAGGTTCAGTACACACCTTCAAATTCATAACAGCACCTATCACATTGCCTCATTGCCTGCTCCAACTGCGCAGAACACAGCATACCAGAATGGAAGAGCGCAAGGTGCCCAGAATAGATTGGAGAGTCCCCTCAGAATACTCTAAGCCATGCAGTTGGACCTAGAACAGCCTTATTTTCTGCCCTACCAAAGTTCTAGTCACAGGCAAGTGCTTCAGCTTGGTAGCCAGACCCACTGTAATGATTCCACATTACATTGCATTCGTTAGAAGCCATTAGTGTTCCCCTTGTCCCAAAGCACCTTTTGAAATTTTACACATTATCAGCCACCTTTTGTCCATCGTTCCCCTCCTTTTAAGTTATTGCCACAAGCACCTGCATCACTGAGATGGCAATATAAGATTTGCCAGTGAACTGTTCTGAAGAAGCATTACAGCACTTTTGCTCTGTTTTCTCTCCACAGAAGCTGCCAGACCTGCTGAGTTTTTCCAGCACTTTGTTTTTATTTGTTTCAGATCTCCAGCATCTGTTGTTCTTTGTTTTATTTAAGCTAAATTTATAAAGTTGAGACAAACATCTGTGTATACATACAAATCACTTTTTAAATTTTATGTTCCTTGACTGGAGATAATGAAATTTTAATACAGGAGCTTCCAATTCAGCTCTGATCAATTGAATCTGGAGCACTCAACTAATCACAGGGATTGGAGGTTAAGATTGACTGACTGAGTGGATTACCTATCAATATCAGCAATGCTAGGTACATGTAGAGCTTTGCTTCCTTGCAGCATTTAATTTTTTCAAACCACATCACACAGAAATACATTACAAGATACAGCTTTTAATCCATCTTGATGTTATAGAAATCCCTTTTGTCTTTTACCCTTTAGCCCAATGGTGACATGCAGTCACTGTCCTGGAAACTTCTTTAAAGTTAGTGTCATGCCTTCAATATCCATTGCCAAATCACTGGCTGTTGGTGGTAACTAGTAAACTCTGCTTGCTGCATTTCATGTATATTTTGACACAGCAACTAAGGAGCACAAATGATTTCTTTAAAGATACTGTTAGTGTTGAGACATTTCTGTGTTTAATGTTAATGACAATACCTTATTAGGCTGTGAATTATTTTCGGTTTGGAGACTATGTGCAATAATTCACCATCTACAAATAATATTAATTTCAAATACTTGGAATACTTTAATGGAATTGATATACTGATAGATTTATTTGCTCATGCTATGATTAAGGCTGCTTACAAATTAGTAGCTTAAAAATGTGTTGCTGGAAAAGCGCAGCAGGTCAGGCAGCATCAAAGGAACAGGAGAATCGACATTTCGGGCATAAGCCCTTCTTCTTATGCACATTTTTAAGCTCTGATCTCCAGTATCTGCAGTCCTCACTTTCTCCTACAAATTAGTAGCTACTTGCCCACACTATATATTACTGAGCAACATTTTATCATAATTGTTTTTCATTAATTTACTGGCAACTAAATGATACCTTATTTTTGCAGCTTTCAGCACATTCTTTTCATTGAGCAAGCTTCAACATCTTTAGCAACAGAAATGATGAAAACATTACGTAATTTTAGAAATCAAATCACTCACCTGCCAGCAATAGCAGTGCTACAGGTGAATAACATATTGGTACTATGTCCAACATTCTAATTGTGGCATTTAAAAATCCAAAATATTTCCAGAATGTATGATTGAAACCTGACATCTAAATACTGATAAGCCTTGGAGCACAATCAAGAATTGTAAAATGTTTTTGTCAACAGTTTTGCTGTTACTATATTATGTCTGGTTTTCCAGCCAGTTTACTCATTTGAGGGTTACATGGAATTGCTTTGAATGTACAGCATAGAAACAGGCCATTCGGTCCAACACATTGGTGCCAGTATTTATGCTTTAAAGAAGCCTCTTTCCACTCCACGTTTTCCAATTCATTTTTCTTCCTCATGTTTATCCAGCTTCCCTTAAATGCATCTACGCTATTCACCTCAAGTATTGCTTGAGGTTCTTGCAGTGAACCCAACTTTATTCTAATCTGAAAATAGCCACAGGAGGATCACCTGACTGAGGCAGACAGGAATTTTCTTTACAGTCAAGTCTCTCTCTCAGCTCAAGAATTTTAATAATTTTGGTGGAAATAATCATAAGGGCCACTTTATACCAATTTGAATAGTCAGATCTGGAGTGGGAGTCAGCAAACAAGCTTGGAGAAAATAACTTAATGAACCTTTCAGAGGATTCATTGTGGTTTTGGTGAGGTATAAATGCTGCAGTAAATCTCACAAGGCATCCTGTGAGCTTCATTTACTTGCCCTTTTGTCTCTCATGCAACTCAAGCTGTTTTTTTTTCAAACTATTCCCAGGACTACAAGCAATGTTGTGCCGGAGACCTGTCACTTGTGCCTTGCTTCAACTTACAGGTCTTCACATTAATCTTTCTGGTTTGGGGTAAAGAGGGCTCTCCCAAATCCTGCTAAAGCCCAGGAGTCAAAATGGCACAGGTCTAACAGTGGACTCCTTCTATGGCTCTCCAGCATGATATCCTCCTCAAACGAAAGCTAAAAGGGGGAATCATAGATTCTGAATCCCACGCAATTACATACTTCAACTTCTTTAGTTCAGAAATCTATTGTTTGGGGAGAAAATGCTGTATGGGAATCTTTTGAGCAGACCTAAGCGTCATTTTGGTCTGCTCTGGGAGTGGAAATGTAGATGATACAGAATTTTGATTGTAAAATAAGTTTTTTTTGGTACTCTCTAATATTTTATTGCTGTTTTATGTTTCAGATATTATTTGTGCACATGGCACTTTATGGATCACACACTTGGCATTAGATATTTTAATGTGATTCTTAATCCAGAAAATTCATAAAAGCCAAAAATGGTCCTCAGAATTCTGGACTGGAGAAATTACAGTCTACCCAGTTTCTTAAGTAATGCACATGCATGTGTTCAATGCCTGTCAAATATAATTATATGTCTTGCATGTATATTTCCCAGCTTCTGCCTCACACTGAGACAACAGGTTTTGCACATTATTGTGTTGTTAAATATATTTCCTGTATGTGCTTGAGGATCTCATCTTAATGAGACTATCTCCATCCCTCATGACAGAAAGTGTAATTCTACGCTGCATGTATTCTTTAAAGAATTAACCTAAACCTGATTGTTGTATGCAGAAGTAGTTTCTGGAATTTGTGTCTTTTGCTTCAATTACAAGGCAAAAAGCATTGGTAACTGAAACTATACTATATCCCAGACACTTGCTAAATGGTACAACAGCAAAATAATATTGATTACATTAGAAAAATGAAAACTATGAATAGGCGCCACAAATAATAGTTCTCAGGGAATAACTAACCAGAAAGCGATCAAGACATGTGTTGTGGGCAATTAAACAAACATTGGAGAGAGAGGCTCCAAACACATTCCCCATCCTTGACAAAAACATAAAACGCTGGAGAAATTCAGCAGGTTTGACATTACATATGGAGAAACAGAGTTGCCATTTCCAATCCAGTTCTGACTCTTCTTTAGAATGTCAGGTGGCAGAAACTAGCATGTTCGTGCAAACAACAAGGCTGAAGATTTCCAACAATTTTCAGGCAGGTGAGCTGAGTAGATGACCACACTCAACCTGCTCCTGAGGTCCTTGTCATCATAGATACCAGCTCCTTCAACAGCACCTCATAAGACTATAAGATATAGGAGTAAAAGTTAGGCCATTCAGCCCATTGAGTCTGCTCCGCCATTCAATCATGGCTGATAAGTTTCTCAACCCCATTCTCCCGCTTTCTCTCCATAGCCCTTGATTCCCTTGACAATCAAGAACCTATCTATCTCTGTCTAAAATACACTCAATGACTTGGCCTCCACAGCCTTCTGTGGCAATGAATTCTATAGATTCACCACTGTCTGGCTGAAGAAGTTTCTCCTTATCTCCATTCTAAAGGTCTTCCCTTTACTCTCAGGGTGTGCCCTGCCCGAGTCTCTCCTAACAATGGAAGCATTTTCTCAATATCCACTCTGTCCAGGCCATTCAGTATTTTATGAGTTTCAATTAGATCCCCCCTCATCCTTCTAAACTCCATCGACTACAGACCCAGAGTCCTCAAACATTCCTCATGTGTTAAACTTTTCATTCCTGGGATCATTGTCATGAACCTCCTCTGAACATGCTCCAGGCTCAATACATCCTTCCTAAGATATGGAGCCCAAAACTGTTCAGAGTACTCCAAGTGTGGTCTGACCAGAGCCTTTTAGAGCGTTAGAAGTACATCTCTGCTTTTACATTCAAGTCCTCTAAAAATAAATGCCATAATGTGGGTGGCACAATGGCACTGCTGCCTCACAGCGCCAGAGACCCAGGTTCGATTCCTGCCTCAGGTAACTGTCTGTGTGGAGTTTGCACCTTCTCCCCGTGTCTGCGTGGGTTTCCTCCGGGTGCTTCGGTTTCCTCCCACAGTCCAAAGATGTGCAGGTTAGGTGAATTGGCCATGCTAAATTGCCCGTAGTGTTAGGTGAAGGGGTAAATGTAGGGGAATGGGTCTGGGTGGGTTGCTCTTCGGAGGGTCGGTGTGGACTTGGGCCGAAGGGCCTGTTTCCACACTGTAAGTAATCTAATCTATCTAATTGCATTTGCCTTCCTACCTACTGACTTAACCTGCAAGTTTACTTTGAGAGAATTCTGGACAAGAACTCGCAAGTCTCTTTACACTTCAGACTTCTGAATTTTCTCCCCATTTAGAAAATAGTCCATGCCTCTGTTCTTCCTATCAAAGTGCATTACCTCACACTTTCCCACATTGTACTCCATCTGCCACTTCTTTGCCCACCTTCCTAACCTGTTCAAGTCCTTATGCAGCCTCCCCGTTGCCTCAATGTTACCTGTCTCTCTACCTATTTTTGTATTGTCTGCAAACTTAGCCAGAAGACTCTCTGTTCTGTCATCTAGGTCCTTAATGTATGAAGTGAGAAATTGTGGTACAACACTGAACCTTGTGGAACACCACTTGTCACCAGCTGTCATCCTGAGAAGGACCCTTTTATCCCCACTCTCTGCTTTCTGCTAGACAACCAAGCTTTTATCCATGTTAGCACCTTGTCTTTGACACCATGGGGCCCTTAACTTCCTCAGTAGCCTTCTGTGCAGCACCTTATCAAAGGCCTTCTTGAAGTCCAGATAGATAATGTCCATTGGCTCTCCTTGATCTAACCTGCTCATTGCTTCCTCAAAGAATTGTATTAGATTTATCAGGCATGACCTCCCCTTGCTGAAACCATACTGACTTTGCCCCAATTTATCGTGCACTTGCAAGTATTAAGATATCTCATCTTCACATTGAATTCCAGGATCTCACCGCACAGAGGTTAGGCTAATTGGTCTATAATTTTATGTCTTTTGCCATACTCTCTTATTAAACAGGGGTGTCAAGTTAATGATTTTCTAGTCCTTTGGGACCCTCCCTGACTCTAGCAATTCCTGAAAGATCATACCTCCACTATCTCTTCATCTATCTCCCTTAGAATTCTGGGGCGTTGTTCATCTGATCCAGGTGATTTATCCACCTTCAGGCCATTCAGGTTTTCTAGCACCTTCTTCTTGGTGATGGCCACCATACTCAGCTCTGCCCCCTCACTCTCTTGAATTTTTGAGATATTACTTGTGTCTTCCATCGTGAAGACTGATGTGAAGTAATTATTTGGTTCCTCAGCCATTTCCTTGTTCTCCATTACTATCTCTCCAGCGTCATTTTCCCGCAGTCCAATGTCCACTTTTGCTTCTCTTTTGTCCTTTATATATTTAAAGAAACTCTTACAGTCTTCCTTTATATCACTGGCTAGCTTACCCTCATATTTAATATTCTCCCTCCTTATTTCTTTTTCTGTTGCCCTCTATTGGTCTTTGTAAGCTTCCCAATCCTCTGGTTTCCCACTGCCCTTTGCCACATTATATACTTTCTCTTTTGCTGTTATGCTATCCCTGACTTCCCCAGTCAGCCAGGGCTGCCTCATCCTCCCTGTACCATGCTTCTTTTTCCTCGGGATGAATCTCTGCTGTGTTTCCTGAATTACTCCCTAAACTCCTGCCATTGCTACTCCACTGTCTTTCCTGCCAGTCTCCTCTTCCAGCTAATTCTACCCACCTCCTCCTCATGCCTCTGTAGTTGCCTTTATTCAGCTGCAATACTGTTACCTCTGATTCTATCTTCTCCCTCTCAAATTGCAGAGTAATTTCAGTTCTATTACGATCACTGCCTCCGAAGGATTGCTTCACATTAAGCTTCCTTATCAAGTCTGCCTCATTGCACAACACCAAATCCATCATTGCCTGTTCCCTAGTGGGCTCATCACAAGCTGCTCCAAAAAGCCATCTTGTAGACATTCCACAAATTCCTTTTCTTGCAATCCACCATCAACCTGATTTTCCCATCTACCTGCATATTGAAATCTTCTTTGAACACTGTAACTTTGCCTTTCCTAGACATCTTTTCTATCTCTTGGTGTATCTTGCACCCCAGCCCATGACCTCTATCATCAAGAAGGACAAGAGTAGCATATACATGCGAACATCATCTTCCTGACCCATTCTTTACTGTCACTGTGTCAAAATCCTCAAACACTCTTCCTAACAGCATTGTGGGTGTATGTACCTATGCCATCTGGGCTGCAGTTGTTCAAGAGGTGGGTTACAACCCAAAATATTCTCAAGGGCAATTAGGATAATAAAAACTGATTTAGTCAGTGATGCTCACTTCCCATGAAATAATAAATAAAAGTAAAAGGCTTCAATAATTTTGTTCACTCTGCAGGCTGTCAAGAGACACTTAAAGTCATTCAATACAGCAAAGATATGGGCCCTGGTAACATCCTATCTGTAATATTGTAGACTTTACTGCGCTCCAAAATTAGTTGCATGTCCAGCCATGCTGTTCCAAAACAACTATATCAATCTGAAAAATTGCCAGTATATTTTCTTCCTTAAAAATGTGGAGCAAATTCAACCTGGCTAATTATTGCCCTATCAACCTAGCCTCCGTCATCAGCAAAGTGATAGAAGGTATCATTAACAGTGATATCAAGTAGCAATTACTCAGCATTAACTCGCTCACCACTTCTCAGTTTGGCAGGGCCATCCATTTTGAGACCTCATTCCAGCCTTTGGTCCCAATATGAATGAAGAGCTGAACTCTAGTAATGAGCTATGGAGACTTGATGGTAAGGCAGTTCTGGATGGATTGCAACATAAAGGATCTCCACGAACATTGAAATTAATCTGAATTAGGAAGAAGTTGTACGCAGCTAAGTCCTATGAAGGACAATTGGTCGATAATGTCTATATAATGCACTGTAAAAACTCTCTGATTCTCCTTTGACAGCACCTTCCAAACTGGTGCTTTTTATCACCTAGAAAAATAAAGTCAATAATTGGAACGTGTGTATATGAGAGTCAGCACAGAAAGGAGGATTTCTGCAGTTACATTCAATGGTTGTACATTGATGGGGTGGCATATGGTGTCCACTGGCACAGTTGATGCCTTTAGAGGCTGGTGGGCAACTCCGGGTTGGAGTGTGTCATCCCTCCAGGTAACGATATTTTGATTTAGTTTTGATTAGTTCTGTTCCATATGTTTCAGTTAACCATTAGATTTTAGCTTTGTTACAGATCCCACCAGGGGATGTTTAACCTGATTACTGTTTGTTCTAAAAGAATTGAAAGGAGGATTGGTGACAGTGAGTTACTCCTTCCAACAACATAAAAAGGAGCCTCACCATCACCATCACCTTCTACAGGGCTGTTTAGGACTGGCAATAAATCCTGGCCTTGTCAGCATTACTCACACCACATGAGTAAATATCTGAAAGGACGTAGATCAGCCAATTGTATGGCAGAACAGGCTTGATGGACAGTACAGTTTACTGGTGTTCCCCTGTTTTGATATTTCTTTGTTCTTCACCAATTAAATAGTTTGACAACTGAAATACATTTTAGAAAAACATAAGAGATCATTTAATAAGACCACAATCTTGGTCTGCAGTGTCCCCATCCGGAGCACACAGTTAAATGCATACACCTTGAGGTTCTATCTTCATCATCACAGAATTTCAGAATGGCACAGAAGAACGCCACTTGGTCCATCGTGCCTACAGTATGGGCATCATGTTGAGAAGTGCCTGAATTCCCCCATACACCACTGTGGCACGAACTCAAACACACAGTATTACCCCGATAATTCTTACCTTTTATGCCTTTCAGGTCATTTGATGATACCAATCCTGCTGTTAGAGTTGTTTCTCGTTTGTTTGCAGTGTAAACCTTTCTTGCTAATGATAACACTTCAGTTGACATTGAACATACATGATATAATTTGTACATGTTTGCATATCAATTTGTGATTCAATCAGACATTACAATGTTATCATTTAAAATTCACAGTTGCAATATTTTCCTGCAGGAAACAGCATTTTCTCCACATAGTCTAAGATAAATGACCAATGTGTAAACAGCCATCGCGAATCACAAAGATGCTATCATCTCCAGTCTGCGACCATCTATTTTGAAACAAAGAGGGAACACTTCATTTTAAATAAAAGGTTTTATTTTCAAAATTTACTCCTCCACCAAATACTAAATCAGGAAAATTACAAATGTAATGCAAATATTTATATTTTGTCACTTTCTTCAGTGAATGAGTTAGATTTGATACTTTAGCTTAAGGAGTTAGATGTAATTTTGTTTTCTTGCTACATTTGATGAAGTCACTTCATTCAATTTTTGTTTCTGTGACCTCAATAAGGTAATTAAAGGCAAAGAAAACTAAAATGTGCAACATGATTAAGGTCTATATTATGGCCAGTTTTATTGTTTTTGCCTCTTTGAATAATGCTTGTGGTCAAGGTTCTCATTGCCCCTATGAGATGTTCAGCACAGATTCAGTATCTCCTCTGTCTTTTTGGCAAGAAAACTGCAGTTACTCAGAAACGATATGCCTTCTCTCCTCCAAAACAATGGATTTATAAAACACTTCAAATAGTATTCCACATACGGAAATTATAATAAAGAAAAGGAGAAATCCCACAAGAATTGTTTTGAAAGACAGACATGCTGTATTTAGTCACATCATGATCCCTGATGTTCACTGATGATAGTCTAACTTTTTAAAATTTGAAGCTTATTACATACTTGGACAAATATTGAGCATTTAATGAATAACCCTTCAAATCTTGCTTTTTTCACTTTAATAGTCAATCTCAAGTTTTATAGACAATCAGTACAAGAAATTGTATTGTGGTTGATACATTCATTTGGAATACTTGTAGTTATTTTTGATTAAACTGGTTAAACCAGAAGTTCAATTTAGGTTGAGATCATTTGACTTTTTGTTGGATTCTTGATGGGTTCTTTAAGTATTGCAGGGTTTAACAGCAGAGTATATTACTGCATCAGTTTGTGCTGTATAAAACTGTTCAACAAATTATGATCTATTTTTGAACCTATCGCCAATTGTTTTAAGTAATGCTGCAAAGCCTGCAATACAAAATTAGATCAATGTTGTGAAACATAAAGCATCTATTTGGGTTTTTGCTTCACAACATTTCTGAGGTTTAATATGGAGTCAGTCAAAAAAAGGACAGAGAAAATAAATTGAATTAATTCTATACATTGTAATTCACAAATGAGTGTTGCTAAGTTCTTGGCACACTGCCACAGGTAATAGCTTTCCGATACCAGTACTACAATGCTATCATTTCTCAGGCTCCAGAGAATAATGGAAAGTCCTGGAAAGGTCTGTGTGAGAGGAGAAAAGTTTAAATATTTAACTCTTGTGGTTCATGTTTCTAAAGCATACAGCAGTAATTGACTATTGAGTAGGTTGTAAGTTCAGGCAAGTGAATAAATTACACAAAAGCAAATTACTGCAGATGTTTGAAATCCATAAAAAAAAAGTTGGAAACACAGAGTAGGTTTGGCAGCATTTATGGAGAGAGGAACAGAGCTAACATTTTAGGTCAATGATTCTTCATTAGACTGTGCCAAATAAGTCACTGGGAGTTGCAGTGACTGTAACAAAGTCAGCCAACTTGGTTTTAGAGAATATGGGTTCTTGGATTGTGACTGTTAATCTGGACAGATAAAAAGGGAAGGGTCAAAAATGCTGACACTCTGAGAGCTAACTCTGAATGAGACAGCACTAAAGTCAAGGACTGTTCATGTAGAAGGTGTTTGGTAAGCTTTCCTTTATTGGTCAGAGCACTGAATATAGGAGTTGGGAGGTCATGTTGCAGCAGTATAGGATATTGGTTAGGCCACTTTTGGAATATTGCACACAATTCTGGTCTCCTTCCTTATGGAAGGATGTTGTGAAACTTGAAAGGGTTCAGAAAAAAATTACAAACATGTTGCCAGGGTTGGAGGATTTGAGCTATAGGGAGAGGCTGAACAGGCTGGGGCTGTTTTTCCTGGAGTGTCGGAGGCTGAGGGGTGACCTTATAGAGGTTTATAAAATCATGGTAATCCTTAGGTTAAATCACCACCAGCTGTGTCTCTCCAGTGAAAGAACAGCCTGGTTCAGTAAGAGTATGATGACTTTATCTTTACTACATTATATAATGACTGCATTGTCTATGTTAATTCCTTCAGTAACAGGGAGTGAACTCACAAAAGGAAGCAAATGGAAACATAAATCTAGTTGTGCTTCTTCCTGACTTTCATTTGGCTGAATATTCATGGAATGAGGATAATCCAGTGAAGGAATGCAGAAATCCCAAGGACACGCCAAATTTTCCACAGGCCTTAATTTTCACGAGAAGAAAAATGCACATAATAAATGAGATTGCAACTTTTCTGTTTAGAGTGATAATTGTTGTTGAAGGTGATGCTGCTAAAAGGGTTAATGCTCTTATTACATTGGCGCCATCACTCAACTATTGGAGGAAGGAGTCAAGGAGTTCTGTTCTAGCTTTTGGAGGGATCAGATATATCTCCGTCAGTTCCTTAACATCCTCGTAATTATGACTGACTGAATGCAATTTTACTTTTTACTGTTGTCTAGTAATCCTTCTTGTTATTGAAGAACAGAACCTCTTCTGTAAATACTCTGTGGTGGAGTATCCTCTACCACTCGTCACCCGATAGGCCTAAAACAGACAGGGATTGGTGGCAGCTAAATAGCTCAAACAACCCTCACCCACCACCACACACAGCCAGAGGTGACAAATATAACAAGGTGTCGCAGGGATAATCTGGCAAAATATTGTGCTATGTGCAGATTCATGAATCTATATTTTTCTGTACTATATGAAAATAGAAAAAAGTGTTCATTTTTGACATCACTGCTCTTTCAGCTTAACCACCATTCTTTATTTTCAATGGGAATGCATTTTAAATTTCAAATGACCATTACATTGTGTAGTTTTCATTGCTGTATTTTGCCCATTTCAATAACTATTCTATTGGACCCTACTATCGACTTTCCCTCTACCTGACGCTGTGCAGATTTCTGAGGGCCATATGTGGCAGTGACTTTCTGAACAGGAAGTCAATGCATCTGCATGCTTATCAGTGGGATAGAATGTTGCCCACTATCACTTCCAATGGTTCTTCTCGGTGTCATGGTAAACATTTTCAAAATAAATATTGAATGATGGATATGCACCATCTGACTTTGTTCTCATAATTCTCTCCTTCAAATGATACATGAGAAGTGCCTTAGCTAAACTGCTAAATAGGGATTAAAATATTAAGAAGCAATCTGCCTGTTGTGATTAGTTACACCATTTCAAGGAGCAATCAATTGCACTAAGATGAAGAAATGTAATTGTCAGCCTCAACAGACATTCTGTATCTTTGACCATACTAATCTTTGGCAATAACAGCTGCATTTATTTGAAGTGAGCAGCTCCAGAAGGAACCAAAATGTTTTTGGGAGTCTACCCGGAAATTATAACTATCCTGACAAGATTTCTAACAGCTTGTACTTAATGCAGAAAAATGCCCAAGGCACAACATAGAAATGTTATCAAGCAGAATGTGACACTGAGCTCCACGAAAAGATGTTAGAAGTGGTGCCAAAAACTTATTCAAAGATATAGGCCTCAAGTTGTAAGCAAGGAGAAAGTAAGGACTGCAGATGTTGGAGATCAGACTCGAGAGTGTGGTGCTGGAAAAGCACAGCAGGTCAGGCAGTATCAGAGGAGCAGGAGAGTCGACTTTTCAGGCATAAGCCCTTCATCAGGAATCATGATGAAGGGCTTATGCCCGAAACATCAATTCTCCTGCTCCTCGGATGCTGCCTGGCCTGCTAATGCTTTTCCAGCACCACACTCTCGACACAAGTTGTAAGCTGAAGAACATGAAGGAAGTGCGAAGTGGTTTAGGGGGTGATAATCAGAGCTCAGCAGTAAGGAAGCTCAAAGTTTGTGAGGAGATTTGTAGCTCGGGTGCTTGTTGTTGTGGTTCTGTTCACCGAGCTGGGAATTTGTGTTGCAGGCGTTTCGTCCCCTATCTAGGTGACATCCTCAGTGCTTGGGAGCCTCCTGTGAAGCACTTCTGTGATCTTTCCTCCGGCATTTGTAGTGGTTTGAGTCTG
>NC_057712.1:22193140-22199628 GCF_004010195.1 Chiloscyllium plagiosum | reverse complement strand
GACTGGGACAACACTACTATTATAGGACAAGCCAAACAGAGAACAGCCTTGGAATTCCTAGAGGCATGGCACTCATCCACAGATTCAATCAATAAGCACATCGATCTGGACCCAATATACCGACCACTGCAGCGGACAGCTGGATCTGACAACCAGAAGCGGCAGATTCAAACCACTACAAATGCCGGAGGAAAGATCACAGAAGCGCTTCACAGGAGGCTCCCAAGCACTAGACAGGGGACGAAACGTCTGCAACACAAATTCCCAGCTCGGCGAACAGAACCACAACAACTAAGGAAGCTGAATGTAGAATTCTGGTGGTGGAATGATGAAAATAGAGATGTTCAATAGAGCAAGATTAAAGAATGCAGAGCCTGAGGTTTGTGGGACTGGATGAAATTACAAAGATAGCGAGATGTGAGCCTGTGGAAGCACTTGGATGCAATGATTAAATTATAAAATTAACATGTTGCTGGACCATATATTGCTGTAAGCCTATGAGTACAGAGGTAACAAATAAATGAGACTTGGTGCAATTTAGGATGTGAGTAACAATTTTGGTTGAATTAAATTTTACAGAGGTCACAACATGGGAACTAAGGGGTAGAGTATTGGACTAAATTAAGCCTGGTGATAACAAAGGCATGAATGAGAGGTTTAGTAGCAGATGGGCTGAAGAATTGAAAAGGAGTTTTATGGAAGTTAGTCTTCAATGAAGGAGAGGAAATTGGGGTCATTAGCTCAGCTCAGTGTTAAACAGAAAGCCAAGTTTGTAAATGATCTGATTGTGCCTCTGAGAGAAGTCAGGGAATAAATTAGATGAGAATTGGATTAGAATTTGTGGCAGGGAATGAAAATAATGTGGTTAATTGTCGTGTCCCATTCTGGAGATGGGAACCTGGTTACAGGGAATTAAACATTTGAAAAGGAGTAACCTGGTCATGACCCATCTGTAATTTACTCATTTCTGATTTCACGATAATTGATAGGACGTGGATGTCCAAGTTGCTGTTGGAAAGCAGGAAGATCATAAGAATACTTTCAGCAGTCCATAGCTGTGTCACCCAGATTTCATGAAATAATGGAAATAACGGATGGAGGATTCCTTCGTAACTTAACATTTACAGTTAACATCTGCAGGCTGGTTCCTCTGGGCTGTGTACAGCCTGGCAGCTGAAGGAAGCTTGCAGGATTAGTTCCATTGCTGTTTGCTCGTGGACCAGGAGGAGCAAGTATGTCTTCCCTTGACCTAACAAGCTTATCTCCAAAATGTTGTAATAACACAAATGATGGACATCCACCTCCCCCCAACAACCCCCCGCCAACATCTGATTCTCCTCCATTATGACATACCAGTATTGCCATAAGCAGAATACATACTTGTCTAGGCCCCTAACCTGAACCTCCAGTATGTAACCATAGTGGGGCAGGGGGCAGTATAACACTTCAGCTGTCATGCCTGTCTGCCATCTTGCTCACCACTAGCACATGACACCCTAATTAAATGTAAATGCCAGATTTTCAGTCATTATGACCCTGACATGGTTTTAAAGTGGACAAAAGTGACACTTAATAATGGATCTGCTCATGATAAACAGAAGAAGGACCAGTGTGAAAGAACGTGGTCTATACCTTTTCAATAAAATCATCTGTCCCTAACAACTTTGCTATGTCTTCTTTCTCCACATTACTGAGTGTCCGCAGCTACTTATATTTAGTGTGGCAGCAATATTTTTTATATAAGTAAAAGAAATGTGGGTTTACTCTGGGTGCTTCGGTTTCCTCCCACAGTCCAAAGATGTGCAGGTCAGGTGAATTGGCCATGCTAAATTCTCCATAGTGTTTGGTGCATTCGTCAGAGGGAAATGGATCTGTGTGGGTTACTCTTCAGAGGGTCGGTGTGGACTTGTTGGGCCGAAGGGCCTGTTTCCACACTGTAGGGAATCTAATCTAAATAAAATCTGAAACTGGTGCATTTGGACATTTCAATCCATTGGAAAAAGTTTCTTCTTAATTTCACTTCTGTTTTACTGTATGTAATACTTTAGGATAGAATATGATTAAAGGGGGAGGGGAAGTTAAGTTGCAAATGGATTTGGAACTTAGCAAAATGTAGAAAAAACTGTGCAAAGATCATTAAATATCTGCTGGTTAACACTAAGCAAGTGTATATACTGTCACATTGGCTTAAAATTAATGGCTTGTTGTGACGGCTTAACGGTAATATATATGCAGGTTGACATTCTTTTTCTGTTTACACAGTAACACTTCAAAGGAAAAGAGAAATGGGAAAAAAGAACTAATGATATATCTTCTATGTTATAATACATGGAAGCTTATATTCTGTGGGACAAAAGTTCTTCAATTTATTTGATTCTACAGTAAATTACATCCTGGTCTTACAAGGCCATTTATCACCAAAAAATATCTATCATTTCTCTAAAAAACAGCCCTTCCAGGAACATGGCATAGTGGCAACTGGGCAACAAGCATCACATTGTGTTGTTTTAAAATGACAGGCAGATTGATGTCCATCAGTTCCATGAAGGTCTTTTAAAAAAAAATGCATTGAGTCATTCTGGACAGTGAACTAAATCCAGTATTGCTCAGAAAGCATGCTGCTGTCACACCCACCCTGCCCCCACACAAAAATCCTCTACGGAAAAAAATCATTTAGAATTTTAGGATTAAGATAGGCAGTGTAAACACATCAAGGTCATTGGCTTTGCTTTCGTTTCAGTTCAAAAAGTCATGTTTGCAGTCGGTAGCTTGTGTTTTAGTTCAGTTCAGAAAATGCCAGTGTTGATTTCATAAGCAAGTTTTGCTTTTCATTCTCAACAGCAATCCAGGGAAACTAGCTATCTCAGCAAAAGTGTCTAGTTTGTGAAGATTCGAGGCTAAGAGAGTTTAGATTGAAATTGACCAGTTATTAAAATTGGAAAACATTAGTCTTACAGATTTGTAAAGATTTCATGTCCGAAAACTGAAAAAGCAATAATGAAATTGTCTCCATCTGGAACGAATCACCAAAATGAAAATCGAAGGAGTTGAACTATGGGTGTAATTTCTCTGGTTTTGAGTCTCTGGAACTACTGGTGTTGAGAAATGGTCTGAAACCTTGTTTTGGATGTTGTGTTAAAATCTTTTTAATAATAGTAAAGAGGAGAGGAAGAGTGAGAGCTTAGTTCATTTTGTTTCTTTTGTGCAATAAACTTACATTTTGCTGTTCAGGAACATTTATAGCCTCGTGTGAAAAAAATCTGTGTCTCACCACCATGTTAATGAACTCAAAAAATTAAAAAAATATAACATTTCAAACCAGTTTTCCAGTTGAGATCTGCTTTGGCGAATCTTGTGGTCATCTGGCATCAGAACAATATTTCATGATTCCCATCTGAAACTCCACTAGCCATAACCCATGGAGAAAGTGAGGACAGCAGATGCTGGAGATCAGAGCTGAAAATGTGTTGCTGGAAAAGCGCAGCAGGTCAGGCAGCATCCAAGGAGCAGGAGAATCGACGTTTCGGGCATGAGCCCTTCTTCAGGAATGAGGAAAGTGTGTCCAGCAGGCTAAGATAAAAGGTAGGGAGGAAGGTCTTCCAACGCCAACACCCCTCCCCCAAGTCCCTCCTCCCTACCTTTTATCTTAGATTTCCAATGTCCCTCCCCCAAGTCCCTCCTCCCTACCTTTTATCTTAGCCTGCTGGACACACTTTCCTCATTCCTGAAGAAGGGCTCATGCCCGAAACGTCGATTCTCCTGCTCCTTGGATGCTGCCTGACCTGCTGCGCTTTTCCAGTAACACATTTTTAGCCATAACCCACCCAGGTATACTGCAAGTCAAAGGCCATTAGATTAATCATTAAGTGCACCATTGGCACACTGAATGTTCATATGTGTTGACCGATTCTTGGGGCTCCCTTGAACATGCCCAGAAATCTTAACATAAATAAAACCTTGACTTGCTTCCAACGACCGAATGAATGATTTTATTGTCGTGAGTATTTTACATGAGAAAAACAGTATTATACAATGAGAAGCTTTTTCATTGTCACCAGGATCTGTTGCCATTTTCGATAGTTTCAAGAATAAGAAAAAGAATAGTATGATATAGCTTAAAGCATCAGTCCTGAGTGACCCTATCATTGAAGACACTCTGTGCCACTATCCCATCTCCACCACCTTATCGCTTTCTACACTGGACCCAACCAACGTTGAAGTTGTCACTCCTCAGGTGCCATCTTTTCCCACTGGGTCAATTCTCCTCCTCCACCGCATCGCTGCCACTTGCCACCCAGACAAACTAACATCAGAGTTGCATCTCTTGTTGCTGGCCCACCTTGCCAATATTACCCTGCTCCCCTTTGACCGCTGCTTCACTGTCACCAGCGCAGAACCCAATCAATGATGAAGTCGCCCATCCTCAGGTGCCACCTTTTTTGACTAGGCCTACCTCATTGATGTTGCCTTTACCAATGTAGCAGCTGCTGATTCTGGTGCCCGGTCCTGTGCTCGCCTTGGAAAACAAAATAGGTACTCACTTACCACCATGAGATCGGGCCCACTCGCCACCATCAGTGTCGTCTGAGCTCAGGACAAGAGGTAAGTAAAGGAAAGAGGAAAAATAAGAAGCAAACAAAGGAGAAACCAAAGAAAAGAAAAGGGGTCGGAGTGGAAGGGCCATGGCTCAGGAACCCTACTCCACTGCAATCTTGATGAGTTGCACATATGAATGTGTATGACCGACAAGCTCAGTTACTTATAGCCAGATCTATATGGACCACATCAACTACTATTGGGCCCATCACTCCTCTGCAAAATCTGTTAAAAACTTCAGGATTATCCCGAAATACAAAGAAGAGGCCTGTCTTCTCCTGTCTAGTCAATCATCTCTTTAACACTCTAAATCTTAACTCTTATTTAATCTGAAACAGAATGCCCAGGCTAATATCTTACGTTTCACAAAGATCATCTAATCATATATAACCCGTCTCGTCCCTGGAATCCCACCTCTCTCCGGTGAAACCCTCTTTATTCATGGTTCTATTAACTCTAGACTCTACCAGTCCTGAAACACACTCTTCTAATGATTGAATAAAGGCAGAATACTGTGGATATTGGAAATCTGAAACAAACCCAGAGAATCAGGAAGACACTCAGCAGGTCTGGCAGCATCTGTGGAGGGAAGAACAGAGTTAACATTTTGAGTCCCAGTATGATGATTCTTCAGAACTTCTGAAGTTCAGGGATCAGAAATTCCACCTTTCCTACTCTCTGCATGCTGCACTAGATAAAAGTGAGGACTGCAGATGCTGGAGATCAGAGCTGAAAAGACCTGCTGTGCTTTTCCAGCAACACATTTTTCATGCTGCACTAGATGTCTGACTTGAAATTTCCAAATGTTCTGTGGAATGTTTTGACTGAATTAACTAAATTTCACCACACTTGAAAAGTGGTCCAGCTTTTTTGCATTGGGATTCAATTTGCATTGGTCTCCAGGTAAGCTGGTGCTTCAGTATGACTAAACAGTGACAATTCCCAACATGAAAGTCAGAACACCAACCTGGCATTTTGAGCTTTCTCCTGCTCCAATACCATTTTCACTAGATGGCAGCATAGGCAAACTATGAGGATAATCCGGCATCTCCGAATTATGAGGATAATGTTTTGGAAACACCAAAGTAAAATGCTAAATGCCATCAGAGAAAATCCTGACATTGTACAATAGTGCGAAATAGATAATGACAAATTAGGACATGTGTACATCAATCTCGATGCATTTTTCCATTGGAATCAATGTTTGGGTTCCCCCGATTCATTCATCTGTCACTTGTCCTTTGCTCTCCGTCAGAGCCTTCCCCCCCCTTTCCTGATTGGTACTGCCATTTAAGTTGTTCCATGACAGCTGGTGATAATGGACATTTCAGTGCAGGGTCCTTTAGCAGAGCAGGCTCCTCGAGAAGACTAAGGAAGCACATGGTGAGGACAGTGCAGGAGAAAGAGAGAGAGAGAGAGAAAGAGAGAGAGAGAGAGAACCTGCACAGTTACCGCCTTTGCTGTTTGAATTTGTGTATCGCTGGACATGGAGTGCATCTGGGAAAATTAACAAACAATGAAATTCGTAACTAATCTTGGAAGAACTGAACAAACAGTGAAATTCACAACTAATCTTGGAGGAACTGTTGGGCAAAGTTCACAGCACAGAATAAGATAAGTTAATCGTTGTTTTAAGTCTGTCCAAGAGAAAGGCTGCAGTAGTGAGTATAGTGGATTCTTTCTTAATTATATGTTTTTGGAGATAAGTCTCTTGATTAAACTTAAAATATAAGCCATAGCTATTAATTTAACCTGGGGCAGTGTTTGGAGAGGAATAAGGCAGTGTTATTTTCTGAGTCTGTAGATTGTGAAGGAGCAAAAATGGCCTTTACAGTGATATGTACTTCTTGTCAGATGTGGGAGTTTAAAGAGAGTTTAAGGGTTACTGCGGA
>NC_057712.1:22174730-22189803 GCF_004010195.1 Chiloscyllium plagiosum | reverse complement strand
AGGACAGTGAAGAAGGCGTTTGGTATGTTTTCCTTTATTGGTCAGAGTATTGAGTACAGGAGTTGGGAGGTCATGTTGCAGCTTTACAGGACATTGGTTAGGCCACTGTTGGAATATTGCATGCAATTCTGGTCTCCTTCCTATCGGAAAGATGTTGTGAAACTTGAAAGGGTTCAGAAAAGATTTATAAGGATGTTGCCAGGGTTGGAGGATCTGAGCTACGAGGAGAGGCTGAAGAGGCTGAGGCTGTTTTCCCTGGAGTGTCGGAGGCTGAGGGGTGACCTTATAGAGGTTTACAAAATCATGAGGGGCATGGATAGGGTAAATAGGCAAAGTCTTTTCTCTTCAGTCGGGGAGTCCAGAACTAGAGGGCATAGATTTAGGGTGAGAGGAGAAAGATATAAAAGAGACCTAAGGGGCAACTTTTTCATGCAGAGGGCGTTACATGTATGGAATGAGCTGCCAGAGGATGTGGTGGAGGCTGGTACATTTGCAACATTTAAGAGGCATTTGGATGGGTATATGAATAGGAAGGGTTTGGAGGGATATGGACCACGTGCTGGCAGGTGTGACTAGATTGGGTTGGGATATCTGGTCAGCATGGACGGGCTGGACTGAAGGGTCTGTTTCCATGCTGTACATCTCTATGACTCTCTGACTCTAAGAGAAGGAATTTGTGAAACACAGGGTACTTGAAGCATTTTTTCCCACAACTATCACTATGAAAAGACTGTTGCTTGTAGACATGTTGCCGCATCCAAATATATGGACATGTTCATGAAAGCTCCACTTTCACAAGAAAGGTGTTCACAGTGTTTCATTATCTCTTGTATAATGATCATGGAGCTTAAGTGTTGGTGACTGATGGATGTCCTCGGGAGCAAGGAGAAAGCTCAAATTGTCAGGTTGCTGCTCTGACTTTCAGGTCAGGAATTGTCTCTGCTTCGTTTCTCTCCAGCTGGTGGAAGAATGGGCAACTGGATGTCAGTGAGGTAGGTATGTGATAATGAGAAAATTAATGATACCACCCTGAGTCACAGTCACTGGCAAATTTCATTGCGTTTCTAATTTCACATCAATTCTCACGACAAAAGCAACAGTACAAGACACATTGTGTTGTTCTGTCTAGCAGACTTTTTAAAAATGTTTTGCAGGTAATATCTTCACTTTTCCTGAGCAGGCCTTTTCTTTGAAACCTGGCCAGCTGTCCCAATCCCTCCCCAAGGTAGGCACATGCCAGGAATGGTGCCAATCTGTAATCAGGAGAGTGTCAAAATTATCCCTTCTATTTGTTCAAAGGTGACCGAATCGATACCTCACTCTCTCATAAGATTCATACGGTCTCATAAGACCGTAAGATTCAATTTGTAACATATGAATATTTCTCCTGTTCTTTTCTGTCCTGCAAGCCACTGGAATTTGGTTCTTGATGTCTCCCCTTAGTCAGAGACAGCCCAATGAAGGATGCAGCAACCAGAATACCTATGTATTCTCTCCCCTCCCGCCATCCTACATGGTGGCATATAAAGGGAATTATTTGGTATCTAGAACCTTTCTCACTGCTGAGTTGTGATGTTAACCTGCTCTTTCAATTTGCAGCCCAGAATCTGATGGGATTGTCAGTGTCAAGGGCGAGGGGCAAAAGGATCAGACACTGGAGTAGTGATACAGTTCATTTGGTGACAGATTTCCTGCTGCCCAGGCGCCACTTCAATTTCATGTATCAAGTGATCCAATTTGGTTTTGAATTGGTAATCCCAATGGATGAATCAGGGAACCCAAACATTGATTCAAATGGAAAAATGCATTGGGATTGATGTATACATGTCCTGATTTGTCATTATCTATTTTGCACCATGATAAATCTGATGTTCAGCATTGCGAGGCTTCCCCTTAGTAGCTGATATTATCAGGTATGTCTTTGATTGGAAGATGAGCCAGTGCAGGTGCTGTTAGTGTGATTGGAGGAAGGCCACCTTTTCTTGAACTCTATAATGTCTTGGTGAGCCTGCAACATGATGAGATCTAGTCATTATACAGTTATCATGACTTGGCACAGTAGCTGCACTATGGGGTGTGCTACTTATCACTTTGGATGAATGTTGTAAGTGTGGGTTTGTTGTTCAGCATGATAGATTCAGTATTGGAATTGTCATCCTTTGTGGCAGGTGGTTAGTGACATTGTTGCGCTTCACCAGGACAATATACTATAAATCTATCCCGGCTATACCCCGAGTGATCCCAACCGTTACAGATTTTTGTAAAAAAAAAGTAGAATGCCCCAATCTACCTGTATTTAGTCCTGTGTTGACAGAAAACAGACCAAGTTTCTCTTCTTAACAATAATTGCAATTTATTACAAATAAATGGATTCTAACTATAGATAAACAGTTTCAAACTGTTAATATAGAACTCTTCTAGTCAAATGTCTAATTCCTTTATAAGATTCCCCACTGGTGTCACACACACACACACACACACACACACACACACACACACACACACACACACACACACACACACACACACACGCTGAGGGAAAGGCTGGACATGTAGTTCAGTGACTCCCTGTCCATAAGGTTTGCTGAGATGATCTACATACTGATCAAAACAATTGCTCTCAACCTACCTTCTCCAGGCTCACTTGTTTGCTGGCGGTTTAGAGTGACTGTCGAAAAACACAACAGGGTCAAGGAGCAGGGGAATCGATGTTTTTGGGCATAAACCCTTCATCAGGAATGAGGTTTGTGGGCTGGGTGACTGGTTCACATTTATAATGGTTTCTGGTTTATTAATTAAATGTCACAGCTTAGAGCAACTAGTGACAGGAATTACACTGGCTACCTTCAAATTTGAGATGGTATCACTGCAGAGCTCCTTCCCTTCCAGAGTCTTCTGCCCAAACATTCACACTCACAAACGATCTGAGAGCCAATCACAAAGTAGTTGATGGGCAGAAGATCTTGGTTCTTGATAACAGGTCATCATTTCATAGAGAAATCAACTACTTATCATGTTTTAATCTTCACTTGTACAGAAATCCCTGGCTCCAGCTCTCCTCGCTGTTTCAACCACGAGCTGTGTAAACAATACTTACAAAGAGTGTCAGGTATCTTCCCTTTCTGAAGTGCAATAATTCTTTAACAATCATTGGTGTAGAAGTGTCTTCCAAACATGAGAGCTGCCTGTTGCTAAACTGTTGAAGTATTTTTTCCACAAATCCAGACGACACAATTTTCAGTACAACAGTAGATGCTTTATTGTCGGACAGCCAGTGAGAGATTCTCAGTGATACTAAAGGAATTGTGTCATGTAATTGTGGTGGCACCTCTCAATGAATCTCTGCTCTACACACGAAGGAAGTATATTTTACAGGAATAGTTCAGAGGTCAACAAGTCACATACATGGCTGATTGCCATTACATTGTCTAAGACAGGTAATTACAATTTTACAATGCCTGGTGATTGCCGATTTCCTGTGATAGCTAGCGAATGGTTTACAGGGACTGGTTATCGTTTTCTTCATAATCATATGTTGATGGATAGGGATTTTAGGCAGAAGGACTTTGTTCTCATTGTTGGATTCACATGCCCATGTTAAAGGGAGGGGATGCATGATAATGGGAGCAGAAGGCAGTTCATAAGGTTAAGGCCAAGGCTATCAGTCTTGTCCAAGGAGGACAAACACCTTAACCTGAGACTGCAAGTGAAATCCACATGTATGGCTCCAGAGGATTCTGTTCCCCAGGACTCAACCAGTCCCCCGCTGCGATGCCCCGTCTCATTCTGTAAGAGGACAGGCATGCAATCAATACTACAGTGAGTCCTTTTTGCACTGGGATGTTTAACATTTGAATTCCTAATATGTCATGATAAAGAAGTAAAAATGGAACTTATTCTTTTGTGGTTTTCTAATTTCCTCACTAAGCAAGTCACACTTTTATTTAATGTACAAAGTTAAAAATCACACAACACCAGGTTATCGTCCAACAGGTATAATTGGAAGCACACTAGCTTCCAATTAAACCTGTTGGACTATTACCTGGTGTTGTGTGATTTTTAACTTTGTACACCCCAGTCGAACACCGGCATCTCCAAATCATGATTTAATGTAGCTATCGAAAATCTTTAGCTGATGGCTTTACATTTAATAGTCAAGAATTTTATGATATGAACAAAGCGTTCTGTGATACTCTTCAAGAGATGGTAATGAGAAGAGGAAATAATGTGCTAAATAGTCCATTTCCTGTGCATGTCTTGGAGAGTTGCACTAATATACTGCACGTAAAAACACTAATATACTGCAGACCATTGTTGGACACAATTTGTACAGGTACAGCAAATGTGATGGTTTATCTGTTAACAATTCGTTTGCTAATGGTATCTTTGATTTTGCCATACATAGTGGAATTTTGTGAGATAATCAGTCACCAGAATGTAATTGTGTTCATGGACATGGAAAATATCAGTTGCAATCTTGCACCACAGCTCAGAAGAAATCTTGTGTGGAAGTAAAGGGTCTCTTGATTGTTGAGTTTGATGGAATTGACATATTTCACACAGCTTGCTTGGTTGATCAATGTCCTTAATAATGCCAGTATATTATATTGATCTATGCAGCAATCTCAGTTTTTCTCTGTCCATGCAAGCTGCAGGTATGTAGTTGAACTTGACTTGATGGAGAGCTTGTGGAATTATGACTTGTTTAGCTTTAAAAATTACATTCTTGGAGATTCCTAGTTCATCTCTGAATGACCACACAAAATAAGTGTCTGGGAATGTGCTGATGTCTTCAGACCACTGTAAATTTTAATCTGCTTGAGCTGTTCCAGCTGGTCATCTTTCAATACTTTTCTGAATCTGCTGCCACCAAATCTATGAGATTAATGTTAAGACCATTTTCCAGTTTCGATTCAATAGCACCTACTTCTAGGATATAAAGAAAATGTTTGTTTTTAGCAGGGTTCAGAACTCAGCTAAAAGCATTGGAGATGTCATTTGAGAACGTAATTTACAGTTAAATGTTAAGTTGCATCACTGGATCCTCACAAATACACATTTTAGTTGTGGAGGTGCACTGGTGAGAGGTTTTTGAGAGATCATTTTTGATGTTTGAGGTCAGTGTGAAGAATGAAGTGCTTGTTGAGTACTTATGTATGAAACTGTATATCCCAAAAACTAGAACAAGAGTCTGTCTTTCATCTCTCTGTTATAAGGACCTTGAATCTAACACAATAGTCTAGTCAACTTGTTGTAGACACACTCTGAGGCTTCGAATGCATCTGCTTCTAATGTGGTCATCACGGAGGGCTCATAATACTGAGGTTGACACTAACTGGATGATGGAGCATGCTGCAATGATTGAAAAATGTATTCTTACTTCCATGGGTACAATGTGTTTCTGGGGAGAAAATCATAAGAAGAGACACCTTGGTTACAAAATTCACAAAATATAGCAGGGTAAAAAGTTTCTCTTTTTATGTTTTGCTTCTACTTACCTTTTGGGGAGAGCTCAGTTGTAGCAGAATCAGCAACGACAAATGAGAAAGGTGTAGGAAAGTGACTTTGTTGGGGTCTGGAGCATGGCAGCGGCTATTGAGCCTGGAGTGGGAGACAGCTGGCGAGCCCAGAGCAGGACTCTGGGCAGATGCTGGTGGCTCGCAGAGGGCAAGCACAGGACCCAGTTTCGGCTGCTACATCGGCAGACATGACATCAGCTTGCTAGACCCAGCAGCAAAAGATGGTGCCTGAGGATTGATGGGTTTGACATTGGTTGGGTCCAGCATTGGCAGGCGCATAGAGGTGGCAGAAAGGTTATGGACTCTCTTTAAGCTATATCATTTTTTAAAATTATACTGCAACTATTCAAATTGGCACCAGATCATGGTGACAGTTGAAGCTTTTCACAATATTTTACTGTATTTTTCATTATAAAATACCCATGACAATAAAATCAGTCATTTATCAAAAACCTACGGCCCTTTTAGGAGTCATCTTTGTCTTGCCATGAAAGCATCTTCTGTATGTCTTCTATTTTGGTAGGATCTGGTTCAGCTCAAGTTGATTTGACATTTGTTTTACTGCTGAGAACTGCAAGGATATCAGTGATATGGAAACAGCTCGATAGATTCTCTGTAATACAATCCATATACTGTTGGAATATACCTGGTCTGACAAATAATCCAAATGGTAATCTGAGGAAACAGTATGTTAGGACATGGGGTAAACCCCTCTGCTAATTTAAACCAGCAACACAGAAAAGATTCACCTCGTGCTGTAATCTGTTAAAATTAGAGAGGTAAAGAACTATCTCAGAGGTCACTACTTAAAGTAAAATTTAACAACTTTTTTCTTAACGTCCAACAGAGAATATTAAAACCAACAACTATATACAACCCCTTTCTCTTAAACCTACCTTTTATCTCCCACTCCACAATACTAGTCTGATAAAAAAAATTCCCAATTAAGATTTACAAAAAAAAAAATCTACTTTCAACACCAGTCAGCCGTTGAATCTTCTCTTTATATCTTCCTCTGCAGATTTTCCTCTGTCATCTTTTCCATATTCTGCTGCACAAACTTCTTATAGACAGGTACCTTTCAGAGAGCTGTTCTGCTGGCAGTCTGTATTTGTTGATGGCTTGGCAGTTCTCCCCCTAACTGTTCAAAATGTCCGGTTTTATACCCCAAAACATCAGATCATTTAATTGGTTTTAATATTATCAAATTGCTAAATTCAAATTTGATTGGATTCTGGTATCATGGGGTATAATTTAAACTGATTGACGGAATTTGAATTTATTTATGTTCCATAGCAACACAGCTATACTATGAATTTTGACCAACTGTTACACTGTTACCTTGTTCTAGACTCTGTGTGCTTTGTCCTTGTTAGCTCTGTAACTCTCTTAAAGGTACAATATCTTTACATTTTCATAACAAGTAATTACCAAAAGGTGTTCCAAAAGTTGTCAATTCCTGTCACTCCTGGGGAAGATGCATGGGCCAATATCCATTCTTCGCAGTGAGTATGGAAAATATTTGGCATCTAAGCATTTAGGATTGCATTCTTTGAAAGTAGGAATCTTGTGCCAACAACATTTTTTATTCTTTATAATGCATTGTTTCACTGTCTTGGATCTAAACAAACACATATAGTGTCATTTGTTTTTCAAATCTAGCGATAGAATCATAGACTACGGTGTAGAGGGAGGCCATTCAGCCCATCAAGTCCACTCTGACCCCCCCACTCCCATAACCCTGCTCTGCCCATGGCTAACCCACATAGGTTGCATATCCCTGGATATTATGAGCAATTTAAGCATGGCCAATCCACCCACCTGCACATCATTGGGCTGTGGGAGGAAACTGGGACACCTGGAGGAAATCATATGAATGATGCACTGAGGAGGAAACTCAATGTTAGACTGAGCATCACCTTTCACATATGACACTCATTGATTTTAAAGCATCAAACCAGTCTGAGTAAAAGTTAGTCGAACGTTGGCTAGATCCAATGTTGGGGTCTGGAATCACTGGTGTTGCAATTCATGGATCTGTCACCTTGTAGATAATTATAATATGTAGATCAATGTATACTGATAGATTGATACTAGAAGGTCCATCTGATTCAATGATGCAAAAGGTTTCAGATAACTATCCTGAGGAGCTATGTTGATATTTAAGATGGACAGTGTCAAAACATGGCATATCAGACCTGTTGTAATCTGATAGCTAATCATGTGTGGATTGCACCACACTGTGCTCATTTCCTGACTACACCTCATGTAAGATGCTTAAAAATATGACATTTGTGGTTGTACCAGTATCAATCTTGGTATATACCAAATGTCACCCAATCCTCATGGAGTGTGTCACTTGAATGGAGGTGAAGGCTTCATCATTTCTCATTGTGTCTATGAGGTGTGTCAAGTTGACCACAAATGCTGTCTGACTGAGGTCTGCAAGTTGTAATATTATGGTTACCTCTTTCTCAGCTGACAGGATGACCTTCAAGAAAATATGTTTGATATACCTTCTGTGTCCAAACAGGGACCAATTCATCCATGTTGCTTTGAAAGTCATATCACTGATTATGTGATGGTTCACAAATTAGGTTTGTGATGTGCTTGATGGAGAAGTGAAATGTGTAAAGATGAGTTTTCACACTCTTTCTTGAGATTTTGTAATTACAGGCTTTCATTGTAGTAAGAACCATCTTCACTTGCAGATAGACGTAAGGGATATACTTGATATTGGCTCAAAATAGTTGGAGATCATTCAGTTGCTACTTTGCTGTTACTGAAGGTGACCTTCAGTCCCAATGCCTACCATGTTGTCACATTGCTGTCATAAATAATTGCTTCCCTCTACATCCTGATATCTGGTTTAGTCCTGAGTAACAGCCCTTTAAGAACCTCTGTCTTGTCACATTTACACTCCCCAACCTTGTGTGTGAGAAACTAGGATCGCTGAGGAAGATTTTTTTTGGTTGAAGTAATTATTGACAATTGTGACAAATGAGTTGGAAGTATGGTGAAACAGAATTCTGAACCGATGACTAAAACCACAGTAAAAACCGTCTCTCAAGTACATCACGATAATTTCTCCAGCATAATTCAGTGAGTGGAACATCGTTACATGATATAAATTATGTGAGCAAAATTAATCCCAGTTCCTTACAGCAGTTCAGATGTGATTAATGAGTGAATTTCCCAATCGTTTCCAATTTTGTGCTGTTAGTCTATAAGTGCCAGTAGCTTTTTTCCAATTAGAAGGAAAGAGTGAACACCCCGCTGTAAAATTAGATGTTTCCGAAGATGTCAACACAGTACATCCTTTCCCAATAGCCTGGCTGAACTCTATTCTTTATCATTGGCACAGAATTGGAGCTGATGTACATTGGAGGTGAAGAATACATTTCGAAGATTCATTAAAATACAGAAACAAAGGGGATTATTCAGTCTGATTGCACCCTGGCTCCTTGGTAGAATTTAAGTCATGCGGGGAATAATCACTCCCAATCTATCTCTATGTGCCTAGACTGGCCTGTTGATTCGTACTACTTTGTACATAGCGCTCGGTTTATGGTCTATAACTGTTCTGTTGTTATCCAAAGGCTACTTTGTTTCTTCTTGGCCAAGTGGAATGTACAAACCAACCAGGTTAGGATCTAAGTCATCTGCTTTTAATTTGTTGCCTTGAGGTTAATTTTTTTTGGTTCAAGCTGCAGACCTATCAGGTATTAATGGTTTTGTTTCATCCTCTGTAACTAATGTTCCAGAAGAATAATGTCGGTCACAAGCATCATTTAGAAATTTTCTTTCAAATTTATAGTTTGACCATCTCCCTCAGCATTTCACCCACTCCCTCTCTGCTCACTTTTACAAGCCATATTAACAGTCATTAGTTTGTCCAAGTCTTTTTTCAATTTTATTTTCAAGTTTCAGTCTTCTCAACGTTACCTCAATGAGCAATAGGCAGCTGCTTGCTATGACAATGTGCTGTGATAGGAGAAGGGAGCACATGGAATCTGATGAATCCATGCAGGGGTCAAGTTGGATATCTGCAGTACCAGGAAAGAGGATGAGAATTGATGTTTCTACTAATCTTGCAAAACATAGCACTCTCCCGAACCCACACACACACACAAAAAAAATTGACAGTAATTTCTAGGACATTGTCTTACAACTACTTCTCCTTGAAGCTGAACCAGACTATAGCAGAAGAAAAGACACAAGAAAACAAGTGGGGGCACATTTGCCATGGGGCTTGGAAGAGTATTCAGGCTCTATCTATTCCCAGAATATTAATATCAAAATCTTTCTGTGAATGTTTACTGAATGGCCTCAGTCTGTTCCTTTCGGGAACATTGTTCTGGGTGCTGTTCGTTATATTCCACTGTATGTCATTCATATGCTCTGACTAGTGAAAGATGAAAATTGCATTGGGACCTTTAGTATTGAATAGGGCCATAGTATGTGAACGAGGCAGGAAAGTGGCCTGCTTAAATCGAAACCTCCTTAATGATCTCCTCAGGAAAGACTTGGAGGAAAAGTTCACAGCAAATTTAAAAAGAATGGTTGCTCTCTTTGGTGGCAGTGAAATGAAAATCACCTTCTGTTTTTTTTTGCAAGTTGCCAGCATTCCAATTTATATCAATTCTTTACTCTTTTTAAAAAAAGAATATTCCAGTTCCCTGCTAACATCTCAGTGGCTTAAAACAGCAAAGTTTGGTCAGTTACATTCTTTGAAAAATGACAGAAGGATGTGCTACAAACTCTGAATGGTAGGAGTACTAACACAATCGACATGTTTCCACAGACACAGTTGATAACTAGAGGGAATTCTGCTTTAAGTTCAGATTTAATTTTGTTGAACTGGCCCAAATGGATCCATATATATTAATGATATATTAATAAACTTACTGACAATATGAGAGTAGATATGTGAAAGGGAAAAGTGACCTTTAATAAAACCATTGCTCACATACTTCAACCAGTCATATAGATAGCTTTAATTTACTTCTGACTGTAAAAACGTATAATTGGAAAACGTAAGATGGAACTCCTGCTGCATTTAGTTGCCTTTGAGGACTAGGGACAGAAGCTTGTGGAGACTGTGACAGTCTTGGCTATAGCTGAGGATTGACAAGAGATTGGCAATGCCTCTTTTTGAGACATCCTATCCTACTCAGACAGGTAGCAAGGCACGTGCTCCTTCCCCTGGGATCAAGGGAGTGTGGCCTGCTGAGAATGCCAGGCTATCAGAAAACAGTAGCTTTCCTCGACTCACCAGTTCGTTGGGGAGGTGGTGTCTGCTGTAGGTATAACTAGTAGACAGGCAGGAGGCTGGAAGAACACAGCAAGCCAGGCAGCATCAGGAGATAGAGAAATTGATGTTTCAGGTGTAACCCTTTAAACATCCAGCTTGTGCTGAACCCAGAGACAAATGGCAGGAATGAGGTTGTTGTTCAGCATTCATGGGTGAGGAGAGTTCAATCACAAGAGCAAGTGTTAACTTTCAGCAACCCCACTCAGCCCTTCCCAATATCATATTCCTTGGATCATGCATTGAGTGCCCATGAAGAAGGGACCCCTCCTAGGGACCCCACAAGCAAACATGGCTGCTCTGTGTCACAGTCCTCACATAACAGGTCTCTTAATCTGCCCCAAGTTAATATCAGAGGGTTCAGGGGCAATGCCCTCAACTGGACATTAATTACCCACATAAGGGCCTGGATTGATGGCAGGGTGGGAAGGCTGTCTATGGGCCTTTCTGCCATTGACTTAATTAGAATGGAGGAATAGGGCTGGGATTTGTGTCCACCACCTACAATGTAAATGCTTCCACATCATCAAACAGGGAAGTCCAGATTATTTTGCCTATCAGTAGAGATATCTCAACTGTAACTGCTGTTGCTGTGACATAAGGCAAATTCCACTTCAGTGATTTAAGCATAGCATCTGGACTAATATTTTGGCACAGGATTGAAAAACGTAGGCCTCACCTTCAGCTTTAACTGAATATTAAAGGCCTGATGATATGATTAAAGGACAGGTGAAACATCCTCCCAAGTAGCTTTGCCAAGAATACATAATTGACGCATAACTTGTCTGTGTCAAGATTAGAGTGGTGCTGGAAAAGCACAGCAGGTCAGGCAGCATCCGAGGAGCAGGAAAATTGATGTTTCGGGCAAAAGCCCTTATCTGGACCAAACGTTTTGACTGTGAATGTTCTGACAGTGAAATGTAACCTGGTTTTATGGAATCACTTTACATAATGTAAGTTTGGGGCAAAAATGGAGAAGAGCCTTGCATTTACAGTGGTCTTGGCTGCATGCTACCATTTTCCTACCCTTGGTTTTGCTGACATCATTTCAATGTGATTTTTGAATAACTAGGTCTGTTGTTTCATTCAGATTTTTTGGGGTGGGAAGGAGTTTCTTTGAGTGCCAACAAAGCCGGTCTGCTTTCTTCCAATGTAGTCACAAAAACTAAACTTATGAATGTTAGTGTGTGGTGTCAAGAACTGAATTTTGCAGGAAGGGTATGATGCAATGCTTTCTCTGTGTTTCAGGCAAGAGTTTGGCTCTTTAAAATAAAAGCAACATTGCTTGAGAATTCCTAACAGTAACTCAAGAATCACTTGATCATTCGAATAGGGGTTTACTCTAATGAATGAATTCATCTCAGTAAGCAATGAACAGCTAGCTGTATGATGAATTCAGTAGGATCTTCTGAATAACTACTGAAAATACAACTGAGCAGCTACTTCAAGCAACATCCTTTTTTTGGTATGTAGGGAAAAAGTATGATATTGTACTAATTTTTCTACATCGTGGGTCTAAAAAGACAGGTAAATTGGTGAGTTTTACTTAATTGTTAAAAATATTTTGTGAGAATTCTGGGAATAGTGGGGCTTGATTTGTAGTTGTGACAAAGTGGGCTACATCTCCCCCTTGGTCCTTTTTGTGATGATGAAAACGCATTTCATCCAGTAAAGCCATTTTAATAGCTCAGAATTCTGAGTTGCTGATTTATCTTTCTTATTTTCTTTGAGTTCCCTCTCAAAACATCAATGCCTGTTTGACATTGTGGCCCTTAGAAGTGTCGAGAATATTCTAAACATTGTTTGAAGAATTCCAAATGGGGACAGGTTAGTGCGTGGTATTTTGTTTCATTTTGAGTTCTGGGTTTACCATGTCTCGCTTTCTCACATTGTTCCTTACACCATTACCAGACATGCAAGAGCAGCTGAATGATGACACCTTCCTTTCTGTGGAGAGGAACGTGACCTTTAACTGGTCTCTGTACATTGATGCAACTGACATTGGGAATGTAGCAGAGGATTGGGACACTAAATCCATTTCCTGACTGCTTTAGCTATGACTTCTAAAGCTATTAATTTGCAATGAGGTTTCATTTTAATTAAACACATGGGGGCTTGCTTTGAATAAATAGTCAGCGATTTTATGCTTTTGCCCTTAAATTTAATTACTCTATTATCTCAAAGAATTAAGACAGAAATATTAAATTGGACTCTTTTATATTCTTACCTTTTTATTCATTTATTGATTTTTATTGGAATTCTGCCCATAAAAAACATGCTTTTAAAAAACCGAATTATGGTCATACATTACAAAGTAGGAGTAGGTTAGCAAAAAAAAATTAATATCTTTTTTTAGGTTTTGAATGCTGCTTAACTTGTGTAATTGCTGTCACAGGTGTTAAAACATCTGGCTACATATTCAAACCAAAATAGCAGGAGATAATTCTAAAATATGGTAAGGGTATGCAGGTGATGACAATATTTTGCAGGTCGTCTATTCACTCGGAGAGCCGTTATTTTCACTTCAAATTCCAGTGTCAATTTCATGTATGGTTCACAGGTGAAAATGCAACTTAGACTTTTACAATAATAGTTCCCAGCAAAAAAAAAGCTTGGAAGAATTGTAAAGAGTGAGTAGAATAGTGTGGAAATCCAAATGGACACAGCCAAACTGCTGGTGTGGACAGATAGGTGGCAGATGAGGTTTAACGCAGAGAAGTTTGGGCAGAGAGCAATACAGCACAGTGTAGGCCCATTGGCCCTCAATATTGTGCCGATCTTTTATCCTACTCCAGGATCAAACTAACCTACATACCTCACATTTTACTATGATCCATGTGCCTATCCAGGAGTCACTTAAATGTTCCTAATGCAACAGGCTGTACTACCACTGCTGGCACCACGCACCCACCACTCTCTGTGTAAAGAACCTACCTCTGCCATCTTCCCTAAACCTTCCTCCAACCACCTTAAAATTCTGCCCCTTCGTGATAGCCATTTCCACCCTGGGAAAAAGTCTCTGGCTATCCACTCTATCTATGCCTCTCATTTTGTACACCTCTATCAAGTCACCTCTCATCCTTCTTCACTCCAGTGAGAAAAGCCCTAGCTCCCCCAACCTTTCTTCATAGGATATTCTCTCCAGTCCAGGCAGTATCCTGGTAAATCTCCTCTGCACCCTTACGACAACTTCCACAACTTTCCAGTGTCTAAAAGACAACCCAATCCTAAATGTGTTGTGGGAGCAGGGGACCGAGATGTACATAGATCATTGAAGGTAGCAGGACAGGTGGAGAGAGCAGTAAATAAAGCATTCAGTATTCTTGTCTTTATTAATAGCAGCATAGAGCGAAAGGTGATGTTGAATTTGTACAAATCACTTGTTAGACCTCAGCTGGAATATCATGTACATTTGTGGATGATACCACATTATGAGAGAGGTGTGAATGCATTAGAGAGAGCACAGAAATATTTTACAAGAACCATAAAATCCATAAAAGAATGGTTCCAGGTATGAGAAACTTCAACACTTAAGATAGAAGGATGAAGTTATGACTGTTCCTCATGGAGAGAAGGCTGAGAAGAGATCTAATTAAGATTTCAAAATCATGAGCAGACTTGATAAAGCTGATCAGGTGAGACTGTTTCTGCTTGTAAAATAAGTAAGAATGAGAGAACATAGATTTAAAATAGTATGCAAATGAAGTGAGGGTGGTATGAGAAAAACTTCTTTTACACAGTGAATTGTTTGGATATGGAATATACTTCCTGGAAATGTGGTGGCAGTGGGTTCAGTAGAGGCACTCAAGGATATTGGATGGTTATTTAAATAGTAATGGTGTACAGGATTAAGGGGAAAGGCAGGAGATTGGCACTGGGGGATAGACATGGTGCAGGCGTGATAATACTTCTGTGACAAATTGGCTGTGATTAACCTTGGAACATCCTGAACTGTAGAAGGCAGTACAAAAATGCATGCTTTTTTTGTGTTTCTCTTTTTGTACAGTACGTACTGGTTAATGGATAAATATAGATGTGATCTATATGGACTTCTGTAAGGCCTTCGACAAGATTCCCCATGGGAGACTGATTAGCAAGATTAGATCTCATGGAATACAGGGAGAACTAGCCATTTGGATTCAGAACTGGCTCAAAGGTAGAAGACAGAGGGTGGTGGTGGAGGGTTGTTTTTCAGACTGGAGGCCTGTGACCAGTGGAGTGCCACAAGGATCGGTGCTGGGTC